>NC_030854.1:4625343-4683258 GCF_000208745.1 Theobroma cacao
GAAAAATTAATATTTTATTTGTTTAAAGTTGGAAACAGCTTAAAATCTTTTAGAATACGATATTTGACAATGGTTGCTCACAAGGGAACAGAGAAACTGATAGTAAAGCCTTGCGGGGTTTCGAGTTGACATTTCGGGCAATAAGTGTCTACCGGGACACCGCGGCGGTTGTCACGGGCTCGAGAGGAGTACTGGGTCGTGACATTAATGCTTTTAATTGTTTATACCAATTAATCTAAACATAAATTAAATTGATTTAGGAACCTAAACAAACTTGGAAAAAAGAGTTTAGTGTATATTAAAATTAGGATAGCATATGATCATATTAATTGATTTGCGTATAGGATAAGGATATATATATATAGGCCATATGTCACGACCCGGAACTCCCATCAGGCCCGTGACAACCGCCGCGACGTCTCGATAGGCATTCATTACCCCAAATGCCGATCGAAACCTCGCAAGGCTTAGCATCAGTTTCCGCATCTCCCCGGTGAGTGACAGTTATTAAATCTTGCATTTCAAGAAATCATAAGTCATTTCCAAATCAAAACAATAAAATATTATTTTTTGGCTCACAGGGGCATTTTCATCATTTTTGTTCGATAATACCGAAACTCGCCAAAAACATGGTGTAAAAGCTAAATATGTTCATACATATTTTCAATCAGATAACTAAAGTATAAAATTACTTTTACAACGACACGTGGGCCCCCAACTAACCAATAAGATGCGAGTCTGTGAACCTATAATTTTGACAATGCAAAGCTAACTGAAGTCCTTGATGCAATCGACTATCTACCGGCTATCCCGAACCTGAAATGTGAGAAATTGAGGTTGGTGAGATTATAAAATCCCAGTGAGTAAACAGACACCATCTAAACTATCTAAAGTCGAGTAAATGGAGACAATTGAAATAAGTCATCATATTGTAATTTCATTACCTTTCAACTCATTTCAACTAAATAAAATCAATCCATATAAATCGAGTAATCAACTTGGCTTATGAATTTCTTAAAACTTTGGCAAGTGCCAGAACTCATACTCGGTGATACCTTGCGCAGGGCATCCAACCGAATCCGCCGAGGCTGTTAAAATTTTTGTATACACTTAAAATATATTTTTAGTTTAAGAAAAATACAGTCGTTCCTTAGCGTTGGCTGAGTTCCCTTTCACGTGGTGGTTTGGCGTGAAGTGAACCCTAAGCTTTACCCCAAGAGATACCCTACGCGCCTCTCCGTTTGAGGTAAGAATATAATGGAGTTTACCGTGCCCCTCTAATAGACTGGTCCACGGAACCCCCTATGCAGTGAATAATTAATATATACTCCACCAATCAATAAAATTCATTCTAGTATGACATGGCAATTTATCGCAACTTAGCTTCTCAAGGCTGAATACTCAGTACAAATAATTCTAACACCAAAATCAGTTTAGCCATTCATGCTCATATATTGTCATAAGCTATTCAATTTAAAACCATAAATTTACAACACAAGCAGGCAGTCTCCAATTACTCTATTTTCAAAACCAGTATTCGATTTTTTCAGAAAATTTATAAAATCATTTTATAAAATCGCAAATTCTCCTAAAATATAGAAATTTACCATTTAAACCCATTTTTCATAAAATCACACAATTGTATAAAACTACTCTAAATAATTAAGACGATAATAAGTTCACTCACAGTTCTAGGAGTCGATGTACTCCTAATCTCAGTCTCCAAGCACAATCTCTGTACTTTTACCAGTGTACTTTGCTCACCATCTATCCACAATGTACAATACATAATTCACCACATCAATGCTTGACCATTATAAAATTAATTCAAGCTACGTATATATGCATGATATGATATACAACTTATCCGACTATAGCTTAAATGCGGTGCTGACCTAATTCGACCTATTATCTCCAATTTAACTCCAAATCAATTCTTCTCACTTTCTACACTCCAATTATACTTAAATTACCTTAGTGACTGTGAATGAGATTCAATTTATCAGTCCCGATAGCAAATTACGAAAATACCCCTAGTGGGTAAAAATTCGTATTTTTGCTCTGAAAATTCCCATTATTTTTCTAGGCTCATAATTCATCATTATTCATCATAATTCCTCAAATAAACATCAAGATCAGCAACCAATATTCCCCTAGAAAATTCGGTATAATGGGTTTCAATAGGAAAAAATTATTTCTCTAACTTATTTNCATTATTTTTCTAGGCTCATAATTCATCATTATTCATCATAATTCCTCAAATAAACATCAAGATCAGCAGCCAATATTCCCCTAGAAAATTCAGCATAATGGGTTTCAATGGGAGAAAATTATTTCTCTAGCTTATTTTTGCTATATTTTAATATAACCTAACTAAAATCACTTAATTCAATTAAAATCAACCAAAACTCAAGTTCAAAACTCATCCATGGAGGTTTGGCCAGCATGGGTGTCCATACCCACTTTCTAATTTTGCATGGAAATGAGAAACAAATGCATGGGTAGTGAAAATCACAAGGAAAATCAATGAAATTTACCTTTTTAATGCTTGATTTCTTGATTTCTCTTGATTTTCCCCAAATTTTTTCAGCTAGGGTTCTTATTTCTTTTCCCTCTTTTTCTCTCCTGGTTTGGACAGCTGAAGAAGATGAGAATTCTGGAATTTTGACATTTTTAAAGGCTAAAATAATATAATATTATTTTATTCTTTTTTTTTGTTTTATTAATTCCTTAAATTCTAGCCATCCATTTATTTCCAAATTTTCACCATACACTTGTCCCACATATCCATAGCTTAGATAAAATTCTCAGACTTATCCAAAGTCTTGGTGGAGTAATTTTTGAAATTTACACTTTTGCCCCGGTAAAAGTCAAAAATTACATTTTTGCTCCAAAAACTGAAAAATTGCCCATAGACATATTTTTCATCCCTTTTACTCATACCATTCTCCAATTTGTAAAATGTGATCTAAATTCTCTCAAAATCTCAAATTTTGTCTGCGGTGATGAAAATTACGATTTTGCCCCTACACTCTAGAAATCACCGGAATTAAACTTTTTCACTACCAAACCCTCAAATTATACTCCAATACTCAAATCATACTCCAATAAGTTAAATGGGGCCAAAAAATCTTTTCTAAAAATTCTCATTTTATCCCCAAGTGGCAAATGACCATTTTGCCCATAGATAGCGAAAATTCTGGTTTGACTCCAAATTGATCATCGAACTCCAAATCACCATATTAAACCATTCTGGGACTTTAAAATTCTTAATTTCATCGTAAATTCTCTATTTGATCTAGTTCGAGGTTTAAATCAACTTTGTTGTACCTCTAAGTACAATATCGACTTTTGTAAATTTTTCGAGACTCTCCTAGCATGCAAACATGCTATCCATCACATGTATGTCATGATAAATATTTTTATAGAGTCAGGCTTGTCATCTTCTCCTCCACTTGGATCAACCATATGATCCTTTTTCATGACTGATTTCGACATCCGGCTAAATATTAATATTTTAATATTATTTCATTAATAAAATATTATTTTATTCTAAAAATTTTATCTTGTCTCCTTGGTACTCAAAATACCTTATTATGCCTCACTTGACTTCCGAATCGCCTTTTATCTCACAAATTCTCCTCCGATAAAATTACTATTATTTTATTATTATTTTTTCACTTACGGAATATTTTATCCTAAACTACTCTTTTCATCTTTTATCACTTTTAAACATTTTAATTGACCTCAATTTGCATTCGATCAACTTTATTTATCACCATATCAAAGTATAGGGTATTTCACCATATGTAGCCCAAATTAGATATCGAACTTAATGAATCTATTTTAATGGTAACTCTACTATGTAGAGTTATTTTGACATATTTTGGGAGCTTAAGTAGTTAGATCTTTGAGACTTTAAGTTCGGATCATAGCATTTTAGTGTTTTTCTAGTTTAAGTTTAATTACATGTTGAGTAGTTAATTTAAGTTATTTTAGTTAAATTTTATGTTATTTTGTTTTATATTACTTTAAGAGTAGGTATTACTAATTTCTTTTATTGCTTCTGTAGGAAATTTGATGAAAAAGTCTCATTTGATGAAAATCAATGCAAATATGGTGATGGCTTCATTCATATATGTTTCAGTATTTTGACCATATCGCTCTCTACAAAACTTCAAATGAGGTGATTTTTAGACCACTAGAATTCTAAAAAGAAGGGATACAATGTTTATATTTTCCAATTTACCCAATTCTGATCGGATCATAGTTAAAATATTTGTCTAAGTCGAAGCATTGTAGCAGTATGCATGGACTAAATATGATGTGGTATTTGGAGCATATCTTTCAATCCAAAAGTCCAATTGACATGATGATTAATCCATCGGAAAGCTAAGAGATAAGGCTAAAAACTTTTATGCTTACCACTTTGCCCAATTCAGACCATATCAGGGTGAAACTTACGTTTGAAGTTGATAGACCGCCACAGCGTTAGGAGAACAAGGCTATAGCTTTGATGAAAGGAAGCACACATATAATTTTCTAGAGAGCTCAATGCCACAACACTGGAGAAGTAGTACCACAGCGTTGAGCGATTTTTCAAAAATAAAAAAAGTTGACGGGATTTTGGAAATTAGGTCATTTGAAGCCTATTTGTAGCATATTTAAGGAACATTTTTTAGAGATTTTAAGGATGAGGCAACAAGCAACTATTCTGGAGATTTGAAGCCAAGAACAAAGCAAGAAAACAAGAGAATTGGAGGGAGAATCGAGATCACAAAGCTCTAACTATTAGTTTCCTCTCTTTGCTTTTGTGTTTTTCTTATTTTCTTTGACTTGGATCAATAGCTAATTTTCTTTGGATGAAGTTTTTATTAGATATTATGAGCTAAATTTATTTTTTCTAGGATTGCAATTGAACTCACATGTAATCTAAACTTTTAATCTCTTTTTTGCTTATCTTCAATGGGATTTGAATTATTTATTTGAATTTGTTCTTAATGCTTTTAATTGCGTGATCACCAATTAAATTGATTAAAGAACCTAAACAAACTTGGGAAAGGGAGTTTAGTGTAGACTAAAATTGGGATAGTATATGATCATATTAATTTATTTGCATATAGGATAGGGATATACCTATACGCCTTATGTAGCCAGATTAGAGCTTGAACTTAATAAATATGTTTTAATTTCAATTTACATAGGGATATAGTGTTTTGGTTAAAATAGATATTTTTATAAGATGAGTCGGGAGACCCTATAAATAATTGAGGATTTTAAGTTAGCAATTTATCCCATTGAAATAAGTTAAGGAAGAGAGTTAAGATTTAGATGAAGTTTAAGGGACATTGTAATTTTAGGCTTGTTTAATTTGATTTTTACCCAATTATCTTGTTGCTTTGATTTCTCTTTTTAGTATAAATTTTAGTTAATTAGTTTTAGTTAATCAATTAATTTTAATTGTTTGGATAAGATAAAACTGTTATAATTTTAGTACTTTGTAAAATTTAGATCAATTCTCTGTGGGATTGATACTCTGCTTGCTTATATACTGTATATTCAATACGTATACTTGCATAGTAAAATTTTAACTGACAAGTTTTTTAAGAATAGTTATTGCTAATTTCTCTAATTGCTTTTATAGTAAATTTGCTGAAAAAGGCTTATTTGATGAAAATCAGAGCAAGTATGCTGATGACTTCTTTCGTATATATTTTGGTATTTTAATCATATCTCTCTCTAAAAAACTCTAAATGAGGTGATTCTTATACCATTAGAATTCTAAGAAGAATGGCTACAAAGTTTATGTTTACTAATTCACAAAGTTCTGATCGGATCATAGTCAAAATATTTGTCTAAGTTGGAGCACTGTAGTAGTATTCATTGACTAAATATGATGCTATATTTGGAGCATATCTTTCAATCCAGAAGTCCAATTGACATGATTCTTAATCCATTGGAAAGCTAAGAGATAACGCTACAACTTTTATGTTTACCACTTTTCCCATTTCGGAGAAGATCATGGTAAAAATCATGTTCAAACTTAATAGACTGCTGTAACATTTAAAGAACAAAGCTGCAGCATTGGTGAAAGGAAGGTCACCATACAATTTTCCAGAGAGCTCAGTGCTGCAGCGCTAGAGAAGAGAGCCGAAGCATTGGGCAATTTTTCAAAAATAAAAAAAGTTGACGAGATTTTGAAAATTAAGTTATTTGAAGCTATTTTAGGGACTTTTTTCAAAGGTTTTAAGGGGAAGGCAACAAGCAACTATTTTAGAGATTTGAAGCAAAGAACAAAGCAAGAAAACAAGAGAATTGGAGGGAGAATCAAGATCACAAAGCTCCAACTATTAGTTTTCTCTATTTACTTTTGTGTTTTTCTTATTTTCTTTGACTTGGATTCATGTCTAAATTTCTTTGGATATTGTTTTTATTAGATATTATGAGCTAAATTATTTTTCGAGAATTGCAATTGAACTCATATGTAATCTAAACTTTTAATCTCTTTCTTGCTTATCTTTAATGAGATTTGAATTATTTATTCCAATTTGTTCTTAATGCTTTTAATTGCTTGATCACCAATTAAATTGATTTAAGAACCTAAACAAACTTGGAAAAAGGAGTTTAGTGTAGAATAAAATTGGGATAGCATATGATCATATTAATTCATTTACGTATAGGATAGGGATATACCTATAGGCCTTATGTAACCAGATATACCTATAAGCCTTATGTAACTAGATTAGAGCTTAAACTTAATGAGTTAATTTTTATTTCAATTCACATAGGGATATAGTGTTTTGGTTAAAATAGATATTTTTATAAGATGAGTTGGGAGACTTTTATAAAAAATTAAGAATTCTAGGTTAGCAATTTAACCCATTGAAATAAGTTAAGGAAGAGAGTTAAGATTTAGATGAAGTGTGAGGGATATTGTAATCCTAAGCTAGTTTGATTTGATTTTTACTCAAGTTATTATTACTTTGATTTTTCTTTTTAGTTTAAATTTTGGTTAATTAGTTTTAGTTAATCAATTAATTTTGATTATTTGGATAAAATTAAATTATTCTAATTTTAGTACTTCGTAAAAATTTAGATCAATTTTTTGTGGGATCGATACTCTACTTGCTTATATACTATCTATTCGATTCGTATACTTGCGTAGTAGAATTTTAACTGACAACTTTTTTGACGAATTTGTCGGGGAATTGTTTTTAGAATTTTTACTAATACTAATACCAAGCAAATTTAGTCTTAATTCAAAAATTTTTTTATTTTATTTTCAAGTACTTTTGGTTGAGGTGATGAATTATTGTAACTATCACTGGACATCTGAACAATTTGTGCCTAAGAGGGTTGCTAGTGATTATAAATTGGCTATTAATGCTTTAACTGCCGAAGTAGATACTTTGTCTCAAAAAATTAACACTTAGGGTGTTAATTTTTTTGGAAGTCCTTTTATAACATGCGAACTTTGTAGAGATGGGCATTCAAGTGATTGTTATCCAACTTATTATGAATCAATGCAATTTGATGGAAGCTTCAATGGGCAACAAAACAATTCATACTCCAATAATTACAACTCATGGTGGAATCAACCAAATTTTTCATGGAGTAATGATCAGGATCCTACATATTCATCACAACTTATTTTCCAGCATGATTTTCAATCACAAGTTAGAGCCCCTATACTTGAGAAGAAGCTAACTTTGGAGGATATGTTGATGCAATTCATGACAAAGAATGATGCCATCATTCAAAGTCAACCAGAATCAATCCAAAATCTTGAAACTTCAATTGGGCCAACTTGTTAATTACATCAACAATAGGCCTCAAGAAATTTTACCAAATGACACTGAGCCTAATTCTAGAAGAGAAGAATATGGTAAGTATCGTGATGAAGTAAATGGCAAGAATTTGGTAGATGATGAAGATAAAGTAGATCAAGGAAATACTTTCAGCAATCAAGTTCAAGAGAAAAAAATTAAGCAAGAGGTGGAAGTATCTACACCACCACAAGTCAAGCCATATGTGCTTTTCATTCCTTTTCTAAATATAGTTGATAAGTTACCTAAGGAGGCTGTTGATATGAAAAACCCAAATAAACTCCTTGAAGCTTGTTTGGTTCAAGATGCAACAACCAAGGACTAGAATGAGGAACTTACAAATGTTGCATATGTTTTGAAGGCTACACCAAAAGTGCATTATCAAAGAAGAACTCAATTTAAGAAGTTGGGTAAAAGTCAGCCCATTCCACCATTTTGGGTTGAGCAAGCACCAAATATTGAGTTAAAGCCATTACAACCTCATCTTAAGAGGAGACTGCTTTCACACCTCAAACTTTTTTCATGCAAACTCAAACCTCCTTAAAGGGTGAATGAAGACCTCAACCAAAGTCAAGCTAGTGACTATAAAAAAGTGCTTCTTGGGAGGCAACCTAAGCTTTCGAAACTCATATTTTCTCATTTTAGTTATTTTTATTTCATTTATTTATATGTCTACTTTAATCTTTATTTATTTATTTTTTGTGGTAAATAAAAAAAGGGGCCTCCTATAAGCATTGATGACAATGAAGATGAGGAGGAAGATTAGAGTTTCTTTAGATTCATCCAACCACCAAGGGAGTAGTCTTTACCTTTTCTTTATTTTTTCTAACATTGAGGACAATGCTTAGTTTAAGTTTGAGGGGGTGAATTTATTTATTTTTTAGTGGTGAATATTGGGTGGAAGTTTTAGATTTAATTTTAATTATTTGTATGCTTTTAGGATTAGTTATCATTTACCTTGTTTATGATTTTTCCTTATCCTAGGATGATATTTTGATTATCTTGTGATTTTAGCTTTTGGGAAGTATATGGTTATGATTTAATTTTATATGATATTCTTGTGTTAGCTTTATTTTAAAATGTGACCTCTAATAATTTGAGTACTCTATTCCTTTACTTAGAATTTTTATGTGATTTAGAGAGAGTTTATATTGATGAAAAAGTATAGTAAAGTAAAAAATTCTAGAATTTGTTTGATTCTTTTTCGAGGCGAAATCTTAGATAACACTTAAGATAGGAAGTGATTTAAGGTATCTTTAGATTGTTTAAGCCTTTTTAAGCTTACCTTGTTTTTTTATCCTTAGTCACCCATTTTGACCATAATTTACCTTTTCTTTATAAATACACAATTGTGTTAACCTTAATCTGTCTATTTAAATCCAACAATTTGAACATTTCACCCTTTAAGTATTTTAATCTTTCTAGAGAATGGTTTGAACTCAAAGATAAATTGAGGGAGAAAGGTGAAAAAAAAAAACAAAAAAGGTTATGGTTGCTAGAAAATTATCCCTTGTTTATAATTATCAAAAATAAATTTAAAGGTGTTAAAAAGAAAAGAAAAGAAATAAAGTGTGTTGTACAAGAAAAAGTTTACTTCAAGTTTGGGGGTGCTATATACAAAAATTTGAGCTCTTTATATGTCTTAGATTGATTAATTGCTTAGGGTGAATTTGAGTCTAAATATATATTTTATCATACCTTGACCCTAGCCTTACATTATAAGCTTAATAAAGATCTATTGATCATTGAATAAGTGTTATTCTACATTAGTGGAGAGAGATGAAAAATAAACTTATGGAATCCTAGTATTAACTTATATTTAGATTTGGCATAAACTAATCTAAATTGCATGATATTCTTTGTAAAAGATTATACACACACACAGAGAAAGTTCATTCGACAAATAAATTTTAGTAATATAACAAAAAAAAAGGAGAAAATGAAAAGAAGAAATCAAAGTCATGCAAACCCATGTAGAAGATTGATGAAAATTATGTGTCGAACTTAAGCTCAGAAATGATAGTTAGGGGATCCAACTTAATACTTACCAAAAATGTAAGAGGAAAAGTAAAGGGAAAAACCAAAACAAGAGAGGTAAAAGGCCTCATGCACCAAAGCAACCAAAACAAGGAAAAACACATATGCCTTTTTCATGTTCATGATTAGGGATGTCAATGGATAGAGTACTTGTTAATTTTGAGATACTCGAACCTCGATTAGTAAATAGGATACCTAAACCCTATAATTATTTGAATATTTTTTAAATTTGCTATCCTAACTTGAACCCTAATACATACCCACTACCCAATAATTATCCGAACCCGTTTAAAAATCCAATTATATAAAAAAATTATTAAAATGCTCTTAAGGGATACCAAATTACCAAAACCTAAATCCGAATTCGTGTTTATATATAATAATATTTCCATCCATATTACATATAATTTATAAAAGCACACAAACAATAACATTTAAATTTAAATAATCAAAAATAAATATATCAAATATCAACTTAAATAACTAAAAATAAATATCCAAACAACAACTTAAACAACATTACAAGTTTAATTAAGTATATAGGTTTGTTATTAATTGCTTGAAATTAAAAAAAAATAGTTAGGTTCCAAAGCTATTCTAATCTCACACCTTCTTTTTAAGTATATATTTTATAAATTTATATAAATAAATGTATATATATTATAATTAAAAATTTTAAAAGTTACAATTTTGATAACGTTACCATAAAATAGAAAGTAAATATGTTTATATATTTAAAGTATATATACTAAAAGTATATATATAATAGTAATTATATTTTTTATAAATTAATACAATATATAGAGTATATGTATTAAAAGATATTACAAGTTAATTAATAATCATAGTTTCATGAATTAATTTAATTAATAATATAGGTTTGGCTTTAATTACATAAAATTAAAAAAATATATAATTGGGTTCGCATTTCGGGTACCCAAGGAGTGGTACCTAAATCCTACCCGAATTCGATACGGGTACTAAATTACTACTCAAATCCTATTCGAACCCGATTATAGGGTATCTTAATTCTATATAATCGATCGGATACTCGTGGGTACCTTGTTACAAGGTACCCATTGCCATCCTTATTTTATGATCTCAATGCATTCTCATGAAAAGGGTACCAAATTAAAAATCACATGGAAGGGACTAGTGATAATTTAGTGAATTATATAAATGATAATATCATTAATTCATCATCTAAACTGTATATCACAGGTAACTATGTCTCAAAATTTTGTTTATCATATAAATTTTAACGGATTACATATAAAAAATGTAATTTATTTACTAAAAATAAAACACAATAAATTTCCATAGAATTTACAATTCTTTTGAAAATACATACAAGCTGTAAAGTAAAGGAAAAAGAGGGTAAATATTTGTACTAATTTGATTGTAGGGACGAAGCTAGCTAATTTTTATTGGAGGGCCAAAGATGAAAAAGGTATAAGGGTTAAAAATTAAAACTAATATGTTGAACTTAAGAAATAATCAAAAGATTCATAATATACAATACTTTTATATAACATGTAAATCAAAAGAAATAAGAAAAAAAAGATTTATAATAGTTTAATAAGTATCGAGTTTTACTTGAAAAGCATCCATTTCTTTAAGATTGAGTTTAAGACGTTTTGATTCATATTACTCTTTTTCATTATTTGAACTATTGAGGTTTGATTGTTCAAATGTAGGAGAATTATTTAGAACTTACTCATGCTTTAATTAAACTAGATTTTTTTTTTTCGAAAAATGTTTTTATTGAACCTCTAATTGACCAAATACTCTTAAACCGCTCAAAAACTTATAATGGTTGCTCAAAAAAAAACAAAAACGTCCAACAACAAAAAGAAGGGCAAGCACATCAGACCATTAACATAAGAAAACTTAAAACCAGATCCTAGTCAATATGTAGCCAACATTCAATATTCTTATTTTATTTTTATTTAAATTTAAAATATTAAATATAAAATTATAATATATAAAATATAAATAGTTAAATGTGATATACAGGATTTTATACAATGGTTAAATATATAAATAGTTAAATAATATAAATAGAAAGAAGAAGATAAAAAAAATTTTTACTTTCTCTTAATTTCAGATAATGATGGTGAGTGATCTCTGTCATTTCTTATCCAAGTTCAGAAGCTTATAAATGTTTTTTGAAAAATAAAATATATTTTAATGGTGAGTTATAGTGAAAAGATTAAAGTAAAAATAAAAAAAAAGAAAAAAAGAAAAAGAGAGAACGAAGTGTAAAAAAACTTAAATTAGGATAATGTTAAGTAAGATTTATGAGATCATTTTATTAATTATTATTTATATTAATATTAAAATAAAATATTATTTTGAGAAAACCATTAAAAATATATTGTAAATTATAATTTCATAAATTTTAAAAAAAATTATTAAAAAATATATAATAAATAAAAATTTTAAAAATTTTAGAGAGATCATTAATATATATATATATATATATATATAATAAAAACTTTAAAAATTTTGGGGGGCATGGCCCCAGAGTTGTATTACCCTCCGCCCCTGCTTGATTGATTGCTGGAAAAAACCGACTTTATTAGGGCGTGACGTAAATGTGAAAAACGCCTAATATATATATTACATATATTTTTTGCTCGTGTCCAGGTTCATGCACATAGCTAAATAGCTAATCCCTATTTGCATACCTTTTATTTTTTTTAAAAAAAGAGAGAATTAAAGAAAGTCTAACCTGGCAAACGCGCGCGCGTGAGCTAACGTGTTGATTCAGTTATCCATTTTACAAATAAGGAATGTACCGGTAGCCATCGAGCCAACCAAACAAACTCATACAGGAAATCTTAATATTTGGAAAAAAAGAAAAAAGAAAATCATCCAATCAGCGTGTCAGCTGTGAACCAGAAATCCGGCTTTTCGGCATTTCCCCAAAACACCCCCAAAAGCCAAAAAGGAAACGACGAGAATATTACGATTATGCCACCCAATAAAAGTGGGATCGCTTTCTGTTTCTTTCTCTCTCCGACAACTCAAATTCTAGAAAGAGAAAAAAAAAATAGTAAATAAGGTTTACCAAAAGGACAAAACATTTATAGAGAGAGAAAAAAATAAGGCTAAAAAGCTTGAAATCTTCAGCAATGGCGGTTCCTAGGGTATCTAGGGTTTTGTGATCGGCGATTTCTTTACAGATTATCAATGGAAATGCCCGGTCGAAGATCCAACTACTCTCTCCTAAGCCAGTATCCGGACGACCAGTACTCCGTTTCCATTTCAGGAGCTCCACCTCCCTACTACGATTCGCTTTCGAGTGACGCCACGAGTAATAAGAACAATAAAGTGAAATCGGAGAGAGGTTTAATAGATTGGGATCAGAATCAGAGTCAGAACCAGCAACAAGCGAATCGAGTCGGCGGCGGTGGCGGGGGAGGAGGAGGGAATATTTATGCTTCTTCGATCGGGCTTCAACGGCAATCGAGCGGGAGTAGCTTCGGTGAGAGCTCGTTATCGGGAGATTATTATGTGCCGACTCTTTCTACGACGGCGGCGAACGAGATTGATGCATTCGTGTATGGTCATGATGAAAGCTTTAGGCACGGGGATTTGAGAGCGAAAGTTGGGGGTTCGTCGTCGGGGAAAAGCTGGGCGCAGCAAACGGAGGAGAGTTATCAGTTGCAGTTGGCGTTGGCTTTGAGGCTTTCTTCGGAAGCTACCTGTGCGGACGATCCGAACTTTTTGGATCCGGTTCCAGATGATTCCACAATTCGAACGGCTAGCTCAAGCTCTGCCGAGACAGTTTCCCATCGGTTCTGGGTAAGTTTTCTGGTGGTTTTCTTTGTTCGTTACACTGTGAGCTTGTTTAAATGAACTTAATGCCCAGTAATGCTAGGAGATTGGAGAAAGATGCCTAGGTGAATGGATTTTGTTTTTATATAAGTTTAAAGATTTGTTGCTAGATAAACCAGATGAGTGTGTGAATTCTTACCTTGTGTTATGAATCCTAAATGTTGCATAGAATAGGATGTGAAAAGCTGGTTGTTGCTAATATTAGTTTTCCGTTGGTTCAGGGATAGGTCAATCTGAACTGTTGGTGAGAGAATGATTAATTGGCATTTGGAAAATATTTGTTATTTTCAATTCAAAAAAAAAAAAAAGCATTATAAAGCAATGGCAGTAGCTCCTTACTGTCATGATCAAATTGTAGTAGCACCCATGATAGGGCCATGTCAATCATTCGTGAATTATTACTTCTCTGGTTAACCATGAGTGGGTGGATGTGGCATGAATGGTGTGTGTGCATACATAAAGAACTGGAATAGCCTTTACAACAACTACGTACAAGTTAAAATATGTGTGGAATGATTACTTACTTTTATTTTTTCTTCTTTGTGGTTTAACCAAACTATTAAGATTAGGATTTTCTTGACCATTCAGTTAGTCAAAAATGTTTATTTAGCTAGCATGCTATTTAGAGAAATCTGAATGCTTAGAGGTTGAAAATGTTGAGGAGGGAAAAGTGCTGTATTAGATGGAATTTGGTAAAGGTGTCTACTCTACAATGGGTGCATGTGCGAAGGGTAATGCATTATTATCTGCATTTTGGTGATTTTTGTTATTCTGATATTTGGTGAGTGTATCTACACCTATGTTATATAATGTCAGTGTGGGTAAAATGGGAGTATGTAAGCTGCACTGCATCTGCATAGACATGCGCTGACTGGGAAGTTAGTTAAGTTTCAGGAATAAAAGAGTGAAATAGTTTTATGTTTGTCCTTTTCTTCTTCCTATTATCGTTGGCTGATAAAAATGTATTTGGAAATTCAATTATACTGCCATTTCAATGTTATGTGCATCAGGTGAATGGCTGCTTATCATACTTCGACAAAGTTCCTGATGGGTTTTATTTAATTCATGGAGTGAATCCATATGTCTGGACTGTGTGCACTGATCTGCATGAACATGGTCGAATTCCATCAATTGAATCTCTAAGATCTGTTGATCCTACTGTCGATTCACCATTAGAAGTAATATTGGTTGACCGAAGAAGTGATCCCAGCTTAAAGGAACTCCAAAATAGAGTCCACAACATTTCTTGTAGCTGCATAACTACAAAAGAAGTTGTTGATCAGCTAGCCAAGCTTGTCTGCAGTCGCATGGGGTGAGTTATCTACGCCATTAGTGTACGATTTTTCAACATTCATGCATTTTTGTTGCACCTTGGTGACAAATTGTTTTATTTCTATCCCAAGGGGTTCATCTGCTACAGGAGAGGATGACTTTGTTTCCTATTGGAGGGAGTGCAGTGATGATTTAAAAGATTGCTTAGGTTCAGTTGTGGTTCCTATAGGTAGCCTATCTGTTGGCCTCTGCAGACATCGAGCTTTATTATTCAAAGTAAGGTTCTAAGTTTTTGTGGTGTTCTCTTTCACCTGAGATCTTATGAAGTATTTTTCTCTTTAATTATAGTTGGTTTTTTATGGCTTCACTACATTTTAGTGGGAGTAAGTTACCTGTTATCAAATGTGTTTCACTTCGAAGGAGAGAGGATTCATTCATAGTTCAAATATAATTTACTCAGGTGCTAGCTGACACAATTGATCTGCCATGTCGGGTTGCGAAGGGCTGTAAATATTGTAAAAGAGATGATGCTTCCTCCTGCCTTGTTCGCTTTGGCCTTGACAGGTAATTTTATATTATGACTGTGGTAATTTGGTTGGTGTTAATTATTTTTGCTTAACTTTGTTTCTGATTTATTGTCTTTTTCCTTTAAATTCTGAAGTTGTCATTTCTTTAGTGCGATTTTGTTTTTCAATGGCAATAATTTGCTGGCAAAATAAACTGTGCATTTTTTATTGACATTATTGTTTGTTTGTCATGCGGAAACTGAACAAATTCTTTGAAACAAAAATTACCTAATTCCACCTGCTATTTGACTTGCATGGTAGCAATGTGTTTGCTTTTTGTGGTTCTTGCTTCTCATTTTGGTCTATGATTTATAAAAAAGTTAGTGTCTGATTTATCTTGGTGATTTATTTGCTATACACATGAAAAATCTCATTAATGGTCGTTTTGATTTCAGGGAGTATCTTGTTGATTTAATTGGGAACCCAGGTTACTTATGCGAGCCCGATTCCTTGCTCAATGGTCCATCTTCCATCTCAATTTCTTCCCCATTGCGTTTTCCATGTCTCAAACCAGCTGTACCTGCCATTGATTTCAGGTCATTGGCCAAACAGTATTTTTCAGACTGTGAATCACTTAATCTTGTATTTGATGATGCTCCAGCAGGTAAATTTTCAGTTACTGTTTATATAATGAGCTTTAATGAATGCCCTTTATTTGCTTTGAGATTTTAGCCTTTCACTTGGCTTGAAGTATTTAGTTTTTTTGATTATCTAATTGGGAATGCTGAAAAGCTTTTCATAAGTGAATTGCCTTCATTGGTATGGTGTTGATCAAAGATTAGGTGCAGAGTTTCAAGTTTTTTATAAAAGTTTTGCTGTGTATTCACTAATTAAAGCAATTGATAGTTGCTTCTCTGCCTTTGTAGTGTTGCTATAACTTAACAGTTTCTTATTCAGCATGGGTTTTTTGCAAAAATTTCATCCTGGAGTCGTATCAAGGCATTGTCACTTTAAGTTACAAAGGAAACCAGAATAGTTACTCTGGCAGTTAATATGTGGATAGGCATTAATAAATTAAATTTGAGCTGGTGTTCGATATTGCCAATTGCTTCTTTTGTTGGTTGCCCCTTATAACACTGTTGAGGCTGTCATTTCTACATTTGTAATACACTTCGAATTTTGATATGAACTTCGGGGTGCATTTTTCAAAGTAATATATTATTTATATGGGTAATTTTTGTGACTTAATGATGTACATGGTAACTTGTGATTCCTTATTTATCTGCTCTGCAAGTAAGCTATCGTTGTTTGTCATTTCAGGAGCTATTGAAGAAAATCCTGGATTCTCTCTTTATCCCAAGAAAGTCGATAAGATTGTAACAGGCAGAAATAACCTGGTGCAGATATCAAGCAATATGGATGATATTTCGCAGTTGCCCCTACATCCTAACATTGCGCGGCCAACTGCTCATGATAGAGATTCCCAATATTCACAGTCTATAATTCACTCAAAGAACATTATTAAAGATCCTTTAAAGCGCATCTCTCCAATAGGGCATAGAGATGTCCCAATTCTACTCTTGTCTGATCCAATGGGGGATTCTGATAAGGATTCAAGGTATGCTGAGGGCAGTCAACTTGTTCCCAGCAAGCCAAGTAGAGAACTTGCCCTTGAAGTTGATGATTTGGACATTCCATGGAATGATCTTGTTTTAAAAGAGAGAATTGGTGCTGGTATTTGCTGGTCCCTTTCTGAAGAGCATATATTTTTACAGAATAGAGAGACTATTCTTTGGTCATAATTCATGCAGTTATGGTTCTATTAATGTACTTAGGTGTATACTATGTTCTTTTCAGGTTCTTTTGGAACTGTCCATCGTGCTGAATGGAATGGCTCGGTGAGAATCCTTTTGATTATTTTTATGAGAGTGAATTTTCTGTTCTTTATTCCATTTTATTTTGGAGTTTGGTCAGTTTTTGGTGATGTTTTGACTTTCAAAGTATTCAGTGCTTTTGAACTGGAGTTCCTTAGTTAACAAGTTTTCTTGATGTATTTCATTTAAACTAATTTAAAATTGTTTTCAGTTGCATGATGTTTTGATAGGAACGCACCATATGCTGGTCAAATTCTGCCATTCTGGTGTGTTGGTATTGTTAATTACTCTTCATCTAAATAAACATTACTTTTAATTACAGGATGTCGCTGTGAAAATTCTCATGGAACAAGACTTGCATGCTGAACGCTTTAAAGAATTTTTGAGGGAGGTATGAATTTGCCAACATATTTACCGGACTTTGTTCCTGAGATTAAGACTCTGTTTGGTAACCAGGAAAATAGCTTCCAGAAGACTACTTCTTCCTTTTCAATGTTTGGATGGCAGAAAGTATTATGGTTAACAGAAAAAAAGAGGCCAAAACGTGGAAATTGTCTTCTTTTTTCTTGGGCAGAAGACAATTGCTGAAGACACATCACAGCATTCATCCTTCACAAACCCTTGAGCCATCAAGGCCCAAACCCAGCAACTGGCCAAAACTGCCTCCCTTCCCCTCTGCTGGCAACAGCCTCCTCCGATCTCCCTTTCATTCTCCTTTTTTCACTCTCCCTTTCTCCTACAGTCTCAACCCACTCTTGTTTCTTTCTCTCAATCGACTTTCCCTCTCTTCACTAATCTTCTCTTTCATTGCTGTTTTTGCTCCACCATTGCTGTCAAGCTTATAGGCAACATAACAACCAGTTTCTATCTTCCATTTCTCCTTCTCTTCTTCATTTATTGAACTCTATCTCTCTGCTCTACCAGCCCTCAAGGTCCCCCCAAATCTCCTTTGATTTCATTTGTTTTTATCCTAAAATACAATCACATAACCGATTACTGAATATAATATTTTTCTTTAGTTCATTGAGGTTGCTCTTTTATTAATTTATTTATGTGAATTTGGTGATGTGGGTTTTCATGGTTTTTCTTGGTTGTGGTTTGTAGTTGCAGCTAAATCTAAATGAAAATGATGAAATTTTGCGATGTGATTACCCTTTAACGAAAATAAAAAACAATGATATAATGGTAGTTTTTTGTGTAGTGACTTTTAGGTATTTATATTTTGTAAATCTTGATAAAATCTTTCATTATATTCCAACCACCAAAATATTTATCATAGTGATATCCAAACATTAGAAAATGTTCTCATTTTTAGGGAAGTTGTTTTAAACAGAATATCTACTTTCAGGGAGTTAATTTCTGGTTACATAATGGAGCCTAAGGAAACATCAATTTTATGTTCATGTTCTTGATATGATGTGTTGTTTCACCTCAATTGTTTGTTAGGTTGCAATAATGAAACGTCTACGGCATCCAAATATTGTTCTTTTTATGGGAGCAGTTACTCAGCCCCCAAACTTGTCCATAGTGACAGAGTACTTATCAAGGTTTGTTACTGTTTTTCTTTTTTTGGAAATACCCCTTTGTTGCACTCCATTTGAAAAATGAAAAAAAAAAAAAGAAAAATTTATGACTGCTTTTTAAGGCTATACTCATTTTAGAAGTTTGAATTGTTAAGTGGACTAAAACCTTGACTCTAATTTGCAGAGGTAGCATGTATAGGCTTTTGCATAAGCCTGGTTTGAGAGAGGTGTTGGATGAGAGGCGTCGGTTGAGTATGGCCTATGATGTGGTGGGTATTTTTAAAGGTTTTGCTTTTTACCTTTGGTTTTATTTTCCAACATCTGATGGTATCATCCTTATATTTTGTACATTATTTTGGTCTAAATCACCATGTTTTTTTACACACAGGCAAAGGGAATGAATTATCTTCATAAACGCAATCCTCCTATTGTTCATAGAGATTTAAAATCTCCAAATCTTTTGGTTGATAAAAAATATACAGTGAAGGTAAGGACCAGAATGGTGCCGTGTGCCTCTCCTTATTGTTTTCACCTAATGATAATGTGATAGTAAGCATAAAATCTTTTGCCGTTTCCAGTTACTTATTTTTGCAATGGAGCAAACCAAGTGATTGGCTTCTTTCATTTGTGAATTGATAATGGAAACTAGATAGTTCTCAAACCTTATAATGTTGTTCCATTTGTTAAACGTAGCCCTGGGTTAACTGTTGATAATAGTTCTCAACTAGTTTTCTGTAATCATATCTGACATTTTATATGGTTGGAGCCAACCTTGTTTACTTTTTGCTTGTAATTTATATCCGGTGCCTGTTTAATGCAAATTTCTCTCTAAAGTTTTCTGGATTTTGGGCCTGTCAGGCGATATTGCTTCAGGATTTATTCAGTCAAGAAGAGGCAACTACTATTTTATTATCTCTTGAATTTAATATTGCATTCTGAAAATGAAAACTAATTGTGTTACATCATTTTCATGGCTCCTGCTTGGTGTTACATTCTTTATGGTGATGTTAACATAACTATGATGAATGTGGTTTTACGAACTTCTGTTGAAGTCCACACAGAGTCTTTTTTATGGCTTGCAAGTTTGTTTGCTCTGTTGTAACCTGTAGAGGATAGTCCAGTAGATTTTAAGTCCTTGTACACATAAATTTTCCTCACATTGCCTGGTCTCTACTTCAGGTTTGTGATTTTGGGCTTTCTCGTTTGAAGGCTAACACATTTCTTTCATCCAAGTCAGCAGCTGGAACTGTAAGTTATATTAATTCTTAACAATATCCTTTTTAGTTACCATAGGTTACTGTTTGTTGCTGCACAATATTAATAAATATATGTTTTATATATTAGCCTGAGTGGATGGCTCCAGAAGTTCTTCGTGACGAGCCATCAAACGAGAAGTCTGATGTATACAGTTTTGGTGTAATTTTGTGGGAGCTTGCAACGTTACAACAACCTTGGGGCAACTTAAATCCAGCACAGGTTTGTTAAGACATTATAGATCTTGGTCCACAAAATTTTATCTTGCTGATGGTTTAGTTTTTATGTGCTTGATAAGGAGCATCTTGAAATTTTCCTCGAAATTAAATTTTTTTTTTCATTATAGACAGCATTCCATAGGTTCCAAGTTGGTTGGAATAACAATAACATGGCAATTGAAAATTTTCTTGGAGAAGAACAAACCAATTTTTTATGCACCTTGAACAACCGTACAACCTGACCTATAGGTACATGCTATATGGAATGAGGACATCTTATATTCAGATAACGTTCAAATTTGTCTATTTAACATAATGTTTGTAAGTGAGGACCTCAAGTTTTGTGCCTCTGAAAAAGGTTTGAAGCTCATTGCCACAAGCAAATAGGTACTTGCTCTGTGAAAATTTTAGCAGCTTGCACTTTGTGAACTGTCTAACAGAATTAGCTATGTATTGCACTTTGTGGACTGTCTAACATACCCCTCAATGAACATTAAGTATTAGATATATCAGTTCGTTCTCAATACCTTTGAAGCTTAGGTTTTCTGCTACTAAAACTATTTTGTAAATTTGCATAATTTTTCATGCAAGGGTATCTTCTGGAGCTAAATTTCTAACAAGATGTAGCCAATGTAAACTGCCTCGTAGGTTGTAGCAGCTGTTGGTTTCAAGGGCAAAAGGCTTGATATTCCGCATGATTTGAATCCTCAAGTGGCTGCCATAATTGAGGATTGTTGGGCCAAGTAAGTAAAATTCTTTTCTGATATGGAGATTGTTAAGAAAATTTTCCTGTCTAAGCTATTTATGTCCCTTAATTGTCCTTGTCATTATTGATTACAACGCAGTGAGCCTTGGAAGCGTCCTTCATTTTCCAATATCATGGATCGGTTGAAATCGTTGATTAAACCTTCCACCCCTCAACCAGGGCGTGTTGACATGCCAATGCTTACCTGAATGGTTGGAACTCCCACAAAGTCTTCTTCATGCACATAATACAGCATTCTTTTTGACATTATATGCCTTGCAAGGATACATGCTGTTAAATAATCTAAGGTATGCTCTTTGAAACGCTTCAGCTTCAAAATTACCAATATGGCATACTGTCCACTTTAGGATTACTTTTGATAGTGGGATCACGGTTAGCTTCTTCTTGAGAAAAGAAGAGGAGAGCTTGAAGATTGTAAATTCCCTTCTTTAAGTTTCTCTTATCTCTTTTCCTTGAAGATTTTTACAATCAGTGAAGCCTGAGGCTTGAGGGTGTATGATGTTTAGACTGGATGGAACTTTATTTCTCTCCTCTTGGCATGTTTAGGGTGCTCATCATTTCGTGTGTAGGTGCAGACATGCACACATTTCTGCTGATGCATAGGCATTATCCCTTTCTTTGTTTATGAGAGGTTAAATTATGAAATTAGTCCTTGTATTTTATCAAAGTAGTAGATTTAGTCCTTGTACAATAATTTGTAAAAAATGAGTCCCTATACTTTGTAAAATTAATAATGTTAGTCCAATTGTTAACAGTATTAAAATTTTAGGTAAAATATCTTTACCGTCTTAAGTTTCGATCGAAATTATACGGAGATTTATTAATTTTCGAAATGGACACTTCACCCCAAAAAAAATTTTTTCGCTGGGCATGTAGGTCTAGCCGTTAGTCAACTGTTAATATTTTCGTCAACTTGTTGACATGACAAAGATAAAAGGACAATTTTACCTTTTGAGTAATTTTTATTATTACTATTATATTATTTTATTATTAATTTTTTTAAAAAAAAGCTCCCCATGTGTGAGCACCGGAGCTCCCCTGGGGAGCCTCGATTCCCAAAGGGAGCATCGGTGCTCCCTTGAGGAGCTCAATCGAGGCTCCCCTTTCTTGGTGGGCTAGGGTGCACTGATCGGTGCTTCGTATTTTTTTTATTTTTTAAAAATATAATAATAATTTTTTAAATTAATAAAAAAAGAAAGGGTATTTTAGTCTTTTCATAACTTTTGGTAATAGTGTTTGTATTCTTGGGGTGGAATGTTTATTTTGAAAACTAATGGACTTTCATGTAATTTCGATCAAAACTGAGGAGGGTAAGGGTATTTTACTCTAAAATTTTTCTATTATATATTTTAATGTGACACTTTATTGATGTAGCCTTGAATATGATGATATGTTAATGATGATTAGGCATTGTTGATCTGTTTCACAATATTCTTTTCTCTGTTTTAAATTATAGAGTATGAAAATTCTATTCTTCTCTGCCTCATAATATTTTTCCCTAAATCTCATAAATCTATTTGTATTTTAAATTATTTCTTTTCCAATCCTATTTGAAACCAGTAGTTCACATTGGACAACTTCAAGTCTGCACTTGTAAATTCCATGTCAGAGCTTGGTCACGTCATATCAACACTATTATTGCAATATTCATGAAATGTTACTTCATCATTACAATGTCATTAGATTCATCGTCACATTAGTAAGAAAATGCCATGTCAATATAATCAAACGTTATATCAACATAGATAATAGAAAATTTTTAACATATTAAACTAATATTGTTAATTTTGGAAAGTATAGAGATTCAATTTTTACAAATTATTATATAGGGATTAAATTCACCACTTTGATAGAGTATAAGGATTAATTGCATAATTTCACCTTTATGAGAATTATCAGTTTTAACTGCATTTTTTGGTATATTGATACTTGCATTCATGTGATTCTTTGCAGAATTGTTGTTGTACATGTCTGTTCTCTTAGTGAATTGGGGCCTCTGATTGTTAACATGGACTAAAGGGTTGTGGTCAATTCTGTGTTACACCCTCTTGCCAAAGATTATTGTTTCCATAAGTAATTCTCACATGCAATTACGGGAAAAAGTTGTATCATATTGTTTCTCATAGTTTTGTATGTAAAGATTGCAACTGAAATTAGTTCAATGAGAAGCAGCTCATCGGCATTCTGCACTAACCGTTTCACTCGTAACTGACATAGTGATGAGGCTAAACCATCGGGGAGAGAATTATGTATCTACCATGCGTTCATAAAAAGTTTTAAATCTGATTGGTGTTAATATTACATAATTAGTCAACTTTTTCTAAAAGAGTTTTACCTTCTTTTCCAAAAGGATTTAGTAAGAACTTTTTCGGTGCCTAATTTGATTTGATTTTCATCCCAGTGTAAGGATTCTCCTTTTGCTATTCCCTGTTTCCTGAGTAGTAATCAAATGCTCTATAATAGTTAAAAGGGTGTCATCTCCCTTTAGAACAAAGTGGTATAAGGGAATTCTTGGACGGCACCTTAGTCTCCCTTTTAAACAACACTACGGGTTCCGTCTTGGAAAGTGAGATACTACCCTGTTGGGACTCACGTGGAGCGGCTGAAGTGGGTCGCCAGGTTCTGTAACAAGATAAAAGTAGTTCTTTTGGGATGGATGCACACAGATGGAACGAGGCAAAATTTGATTTGAAGTTGTTGAACCGCGATTCGTCACATAAATAGTCCATTGCATTGCGTACATCCAACCTTTTTCAAGCACTCTGCACCCCTGATTTTAATCTAGCTGCTGTAACTTTCAATCTCATTGTATCTTTATCAATCTCACCACATCGATTTTTTTCTTTTGCATAGCACAACGTCGGTGTTTTGGTTTCATTAATCTCACCGTATTGCTATCGAGCTCATCACATAGTTGTTTTGGTTTTAAATTTTATATAATAATTAATTTATACTTAATCAAAGATTTATTATAATAAGAATTTATAACACAAAAGTGTATTTGATTTTTGCTCCATGATTTGATATTGAAGACTGTATTAATCAAATTAATTGTTGGTTGGGATTCAGCGCGGTAAGATTTTTTTTTTAATCTATAAGATTTTTTTTGTTTTTTTGTAAACAAGAGTCTTACATTTATTGAATTTAGTAATTATCTTAAAATTTAAATTGTTTATTTCAAAAGCATGATCAGTAATAACTAACATAGAAATAAAAATTAAATTTCATTTAAATGACAATACATTGCAAGTGTTTTTCAATAAAAGTTTATGACAAGTGTTTAAATTCAAGCATGTTGTTCGTGCTAGCTTTACTTTCACCTCTTTCTTGTTGCCAACCATAAGCTTAGCTTCTTCCTTATTTGGCTTCCTCTTGCTTATAAATCTTGCAAGGTAAAAGCGACATGTTTAGTTGCATCACTATCAAGCCACCAAGAATTGGACAAGGTCTACAACAAAAGACGAGTTACCTTTGTATCTGCATTTCTTTAACCAAGTTTTATATTTGAAAGATTCTTGTATCTTATGTCCTTTTTTCTTGCAAAAGAAACATTTAAGTTTCTCCTTGAGAAATACTTTTAGACCCTTTGTACTCACAAATTGTCCAAATTCTTTCTTTTATGAACTAGATTTTTAGTGGACTATCTTAACAATGTAGTTCCTAGCTCTTCCCATCCCATCATAACTCATGGAATAAAGTTCTTCTTGCTTATGAATCCATTTGGATGCTACTTGCCATTGCTGCATATCATGACTATGAGATCTAACATATGGATGTGAAGACTGCATTCGTTAATAGGAATTTACAAAAGGAAATGTATATGACACAACTAGATGGTTTTTAGATCCAAATCTGAAACCAACAAGGTATGAAAGATTTAAAAGTCTGTTTATGAACTTGAAGAGACTTCTAGAAGTTGGAATATCCATTTTAACAAGACAATCAAAAAATTTAATTTTCATAAAAAATGTGGATAAACTATATGTATACAAGTAAACTAATGTGAACATCGTAGTCTTCCTAGTGCTATATGCAGATGACATGTTGCTCATAGAAAATGACATACAAATGTTACAAATTACAAAAATTTGACTATCCAAGAAATCCTCTATGAAGGATATAAGAGAAGCAATTTACATTTAAGGATGACAATGGGTATCCTGTTACTGGATACCCATGGATGAAAATATGATTATTAATTAACTTGTTATGTCATTTAATATATATAATTTATATATTGTGTTAATTTATAAGAAATATAATTCCTATTATATGTATACTAAAATATTTTTAATATATATAATTTAAATATAAACATATTTACTTTCTATTTTATGTTAACATTGCAAAAATTATAACTTATAGAATTATTAAATATAATATATATATATATAATTTATATATATATATTATATTATATTATATACATTGTTTATAAAAACTTATAATATATATACTTAAAAAGAAGTTGTGAGATTAGAATAGTTTTGAAACTTAGTTTTTTTTTTAAATTTACCATGTCATATGGACTAAAGTACATATAGTTATTAAATTAATTCATGAAATTATAATTATTAATTAACTTATAATGTCTTTAAATATATATACTTTATATACATTAGGTTAATTTATAAGTAATATAATTACTATTATATATATTAAAATACTTTTATTATATATACACTTTAAATATAAAAATATTTACTTTCTATTTNTTGTTTATATAAACTTATAATATATAAATCTAAAGGGAAGTTGTGAGATTAGAATAGTTTTGGAACCTAGTTATTTTTTTTAATTTCATATAATTAAGGACAAACCCATATAATTAATTAAATTAATTAAAGAAACTATGATTATTAATTGACTTGTAATGTCTTTTAATATATATAATTTATATACATTAGGTTTATTTATAAGAAATATAATTACTATTATATATATAGTAAAAGTATTTTAGTATATATACACCTTAAATATAAACATATTTACTTTCTATTTTGTGTTAACATTATAAAAATTATTAATTATGTTTGAGATTTTTTTTTATTATTTAAATTTAAATATTATTATTTGTCTATTTTAATTGATTTAATTATTAGTAAATAATGTGAAATATGTAGGAGAAATATTATTGTATATGAATACGGGTACGAATTCAGGTTCAGGTAATTGGGTACTCATGAATAGCATTTTAATAATTTTTTTTACATAATTAGGTTTTTAAACAAGTTAGGGTAATTATAGGGTAGTGGGGATGTATTAGGGTTAGGATTAGGGTAATAATTTTCAAAAATATTCTAGTTAATAAGATTCGGGTACTTTATTTTTTATAAGGTTAAAATTCAGGTACCTCAAAATTAACGGGTACGTTACTCGTTGACAATTCTATCTACATTATGAGAATCAAAACCACTAGAGATAAATCGAAAAAGTTGCTTGGTCTCTCGCAACGCACGTACATACAAGATATTAAAGAGGTTTGGCATGGAAGAGTCCAAAAGGATTTTTCATGTCTATGTAACATGGCATTGATCCCCATATCAATATATTCTTGAAGTCACATAAAGGAAAGATATCGCATGAATAAAAGATTCTATACAATGCTATTACGCTCTAATCATCACGAGTAGATATTAAGCTACACTAGGTGAATGTCACTAGATAAGCAGAAAAAGAACGTCCTTAAGTGCTTGAGAAAAACTAAAGATGTATTTTTATATTTGGAGAAATTAACAAAATTCAAAACATGCATGGTTGTAGTGATGCAATCCTTTAAACAAACAAGATAGTAGTAAAATCGCATAGTGATACATGATTACTCATAATAGCAAAATGGTCAACTGAAAAGGTTTCAAACATGAGATGACCATTGTTTCTACAACTAAAAGCTGAATACATCTCTTTGTCTAAGATAGCATGAAAGATAGTTTGGACCTAGAAATTCATAGTAGAATTTGGGGTGGTTGTAGCATTGTTGAGCCAATAACATTGTATTATGATAACAATAGAGCCATTGCATAAGGAAATGAGCCAAGGTTTTATCAAAGATTCAAACATGTATTAAGGCGATATCACTTGATTAAGGAGATTGTACAGAGAGGTGATATATAGATTGACAATGTTCCCACAAATGAGAATTTAGCAGATTTATTCACTAAGCCTCTATCCTAATAGAAACATGATCGTTATATGGGAAATATTAAATACATAAGTGATTGACTTTAGTGCAATTTGAGAGATTGATAGTGTAATTATATGCCCTACAAGCCAATCAGTTGGTTATACAGAGATACATATTGTATTTAAGTATCTATTATTAAATAAAAGAGACGTTCTTTATTTTGAAGAGATCTATAAATGTCTATTAATTGAAATAAAATCCATTAAAAACTATATGCTTTGCGAAAGGGTATTATAAAAGGTTATAATTATGAGAACTTATTATATCAAAATATTATTCCTAAATTGTTCCTAACCAAAAGTTTTATCAAGAAAAATGAATATTGATAAAATATAAAGATCGACACATGATTATGCAATTAGCATAAAGGTTATGCCAAGTCATACAAGGATTAAGATTAATTTAGCCTATAAATTTGATGTTTATGTTGCACATTGAGGGGAACAACCAACACTACAAAATTACTAGAAACCATCCATAAAATTCTAAGATACTTGTGAGAAAATTTAGAAAGAGTTCCAAATCTTGTGAATTGATTTTGTTTCTTTTAAACCATATGAGCCATTGATTCTTCTTTCCAAATGAATTTGACCATCGTTTCTTCTTTCTTGAATGTGACTCTTGGGATTCTATCCATTGGTTGAGGTTTAGGTAATGGATGTTTGAAATCTTGTGGATCAACTAGGAAGAAGGAAACCTTATGAATCATACCTATACGAAAAAGTTGGATTCTTTATCATCGATTGGTGTTCCTAGATGTTCTTGGTTGTGTTTTGGCTTGGTGAAAAAAAAGTTTTGATTGCCTCTCCCTTAGCTAGCATTAGGTTCTGCAAGAATAAGCAACTTTAATGTCCTTTGGAGTTATTCCTAATTATGATTTATGTGGATCACCATTTAGAGGTTATACACTAAAACAACTTGTGGTTTGCAACAACCCAACTTGGTGCACATGATTGAAATTATGCTGAATTTTTGTGATTTCAACTCTAAAGACATTAGGTATAATGATTTTTATCCTTTAGTTAAGGTTTACTTGTTAAATAACCAAAGTACGATTCTATATAAGGGAAAAATTTTAAATTTTTTTTGTGTATACAATATGATTGCATGCCTTTTCTCTTTTCTCCAACATAAAGCTCAATTTTAAGTTTCAAAATCCTTTGATTTTAGTCTTTTAACACCATGAAACTGATCTAAAATGAATTTAACTTTATTTTCCTATGTTAATTCAAATTAAAACACATGAATTGGATTGATTTCAAGACAAATTTAAAGGCCCAAACTTGCAGGTTTGAAAGTCCTAAAATTGCTACGTTGAATTTGATAAAATCCATGGATTAAATCATGCTTTATGGTCACATTAATAAATCTTTAGTGATCAAGGAACAATAATCCAAAGGTAATTTAACAAAAATTACATAAAAGCAAATTGTTCTTCACTTAAAATTGTTAAAACTCGTGACCCTTGGAAACCCAATTTCTTAAACACTATTTTATTTAATTACAAAGATATAAGTTGACCAAACAATCATATGATCGATAATATGTCATCAATTAAGCATACCTAGGATTTAATTACATGATTCATAAGGGAATTATGAATTTTTAATAGTGTAATTATATAAATTAAAAAAAAAAGACCTAATATGCAATCTTAATTAATTCATGTAATTAACATATATCAAAATTTAATTATAGTTTTCTAGGAATCTAAATTCAAATTATGATTGCTTTGATATCGATTGTTTAAACTTTATATATAATTAATTTATAGCTATAATATATAAAACAATTTTTAAACTATTTAAGAAAATTCAAGTAAGCGCCTTTTTTTTTGTTATAGCCAATCAAGTCCTTATACTTCTAGTTTGACTCAAATAAACTCTTATAACTAATGATTAACTAATTGTTATTAGTCAAAATTTATTTGTCATTCTATGCCACATAGCGTTGATGTAATATAGTGAAATTTGATAGCGAATGATAATATGAAACGTTAATGTGACATTACAATATGACTATATGACATTTTCACTCTCCACATCAATGTCATGATAATGTCATATGAGCATAAAATGACCAATAATATTTTGACTAATGATAATTAATTAGTAGTTAGTCATAAAAGCCTATTTGACCTAAAAAAATATTAGGACTTGATTGATTCTTAATCTATAATTTCGCAACAAAAATAGTAGTTAAATTATCTTTTGAAAGGGGAAATTTTTTTTAGTCTTTAAAAATAACGTGTTTTTGTAAATAAGCCTCCAGATAATTTTAACTGTTTTTAGCCATGAGAATAGATTTTGGGACAAAAATGCCCTTAATGAGCCATCTTGGTTGACGCACACTCTCAAACAGGTGAAAAATGAGAAAATAAAGATGCAAAGAATTTGCGAACATCTAATTTTGTGCAAAACATCCATTTTTTTTCGCGAAGCTTGTGCAAAACAAAATAATATTTCATGAGATGGTTTTTCAGAGATTTGGGACATAACATTTAGATAATAGGAGAAGAGTGATATTAAACCTAACGAGGAACCGATCGTGATGAATGGAAAGCTTGGAGAATGATGTGAAACCAAAAATCTCTGATATAGTGGTGAACAGAAAGGGGAAAGATGTGAATCCAAAGCACAAAATGGTCATGCTACAGTAGGCCATATGTGAGACGGCTGTGGCAGGGCAGGGTTTAAAGTTTGTGAAACAGCATGTTGGGAATGTGTGACACTGCAGGGTTTAGAGTTTGTGACACGACATGGTTGGAATGTGTGACACAGTTGTGACACTACAAGGTTTAGAGTTTGTGACTTGACATCATTGGAATGTGTGACATGCTAGAGTTCAGAGTTGGTGACACGCCATGGAGGGAATCTATGACACGCTAGCATTCAGAGTTTGTGATATGCCATGGAGGGAATCTATGACACACCAGTGTTCATAGTTTGTGACACGCTATGGAGGGAATCTGTGACACGTCAGGGTTCAAAGTTTGTCAAACTCTCTGGAAATCCATGACATGGTAGGGTTTAGAGTGTGTGACACAGTATGGAAATTTATGGGTGACACGACATGGTTTGAAAAAGGAAAAAAAAACAGGTAAATAACGAGGAAATTGATTAGACTTCAACTGAATGAATTTAATAAATGAATATTTATAAAGGAAATTGTGAGGCCATTTCATTTTAATTAAATATTTTTCAAAAATTACAAACGTCTGTGTGAAGAGGTTCATTCCTCATTCCTCATTCCTAAAGATACCAAAGTGTTCAACTGTCTTCTTTGCAAGCTTGACGACACCACAACAACAATGTCGGTTATCAGTGAAGAGGTCAGTCAATCTGAAAATAAAACTTTTAAAACTTTCTTTTGTTCGTTGATTTTTTGCTGGGTTTATGCGATATATTTGTATTTTTTCAATCTTTATCCATGGTTATATTTAAACTGTTTTCTTCCCGTTTTATGGTTGTACCAAAGGTTTGAACAACAACAGATATGGTGTGTAATTGGTAAACTGCTTTTTGGGGTTTTTAGCGTGTCATGACATTGGTTATTTTAGGGCAGTTCGTGTAACGAGTCAGTAATTACACTGATTGTCGTGTCACACGTCATGGGTATTTTAAGCCAGTTCGTGTAAGGACACAGTAATTATAGTGATTGGCATGTCAGCGTTGACGTGTTACAACATTTGACTTGATACGCATGGCGTGTTACAACATTTAATGTTACATACATGGCGTGTTACAACATTTTACGTTATATGCATGGCGTGTTACAACATTTTACATTATATGCATAGCGTGTTCCTATATTTTACGTTATATGCATGACTTGTTACAATATTTTACGTTATATGCATGGCGTGTTACCACATTTTACGTTATATGCATGGCGTGTTACCACATTATGGGTTAACTCAATTGTGCATGTGTGCCATGTTTTGCAGATGTAGTCCAGACAGTATGAGGATCTTGACAGTTTGCTTATTGTGTTGAGGGAGAAGTGGGCGTTCAATGTCGCTATTAACACTCACTGTAAGTGGTCGCAACTACATTACATCAACAAAACCCTCTGAGAGAAAATGGGGTACGATGCAGTGAAGCGTACGTGCTTCTAAATGCTACTGGACGTATATCCGTAAGGCTACTTCTCCGCTGGTCTCCTGCATAACATCATGATCCGTCGAATCACTGTGACAGATTCAATGGAACATGAGCTATGGTTTGCCATTGGGAAAAACAAGGCGTGCATATCAAAGCAAAAGTTCTGCCTTATCATCGGACTGAAGTTTGGGCGAATGCCGGATGTATTCACACAACCGTACAAGGTTGTTGTGGACGAAATTCATGCACGATTGTGGAACGGGTAGCAGAGCGTTAAGTTACAGGCCTTGCTTGATACGTTTCACGGAGGCAACTTTCAATGATAGGGAGAGGCAACCAAGATGACACTCATTTTGATCGCGAATAACATTTTTTTGGGTCAAGATATCGTAGACGAGTGACACCTTAGCTCTTGTCGTTGATGGAGGACATCGACGCTTGGAATGTCTTCCCATGAGGTCACTATGTTTGGAGGTTGACCTTGGACTACCTTTTGAAGAGGTTCGAAGTGCCTTCCTCGAACGTGTAAAAGGATCATTTACGGTACAACATTTACGTATTTGCGTGGGTGATACAAGTACTGTCACATAACATTTTTCATTTTCCTTTTGACATAATAATTTATGGTTGCAATCGTTTATCATTTGCGGTCTGATAATGGTTACATTTGACTTACAATTCTGGGCAATGGAGGCAATTTCAGCCTTGCGAAAGATAATTGTCCCCTCTACTCTGAAGGACATCTACCCACGCATGTGTAGATGGCAATGCAACCAGAGGCCAAAAGACTTCTATAAGGCAGTTGAGATGTTGGAGTCATGTCAACAAGTGAGTGAACAGCTACTAATTTCTGCTGTGAATTTGTATAATAATTTTTTCTAAAATTTAATCACAATCCCTATTTTGCAGTTGTGGGCGGTGGAGACCTTGGAGCCCACTCCGGATGAGGCCAGTCGGGATTATTTTGTGGACATTGATGTCCCGTTATCTGAAGGCCACCAATATGTGCCAATAGGGCACATGGAGGATTGAACGGATTGGGGCTTAGGTGCGAGGGAAAATAGGAGAAACTTGAAGCACAAAAGAACCACTGGTTCCATGAAGCGGAGGCGTACCACCGCTGCTGTAGTTGATGAGCTGTCGATCGCCGAGTTGATGGAGGAAAGTGACGACCATAGCAATGGCAATGAAGAGCCGGTAACGACGGTTCTAAAGGTTTATGTTCAACAATTCCATATGTGATTATCGAATAACATATCTATGTTTGCAATTGGACCATGCGACGACAGCTCCACAACCACCGATAAGTTCTCCTCAGACTCACAGTGTTAACGAGGAGCCAATAAAGATGGTTATAATGGTTTGTGTTCAACAATTCCATATATGATTATTGAATAACATATCTGTGTTTACAGTTAGACCATGCGACGATAACTCCTCAACCATTGAGAGGTTCTCCTCAGATGCACAGTGTTAACGATCGATCGGTAAGATCGGTTCTAACAGTTTGTGTTCAACATCTCCACATATGTTTATTGAGTAACACATTAATTTCTGTCATTGCAGTTGAGGGAGGCGACCATAACTCCTCAACCACCAATCGGTCCTACTCAACCGCAAAGAGGTAACGAGCCGCCGATAAGGATATTAAAGTTCTAACAGGTAATGTTCAACAATTCTATATATGATTATTGAATAACACAGTAATATATGTTATTGCAGTTGAGCCATTCGACAAGAGTCAATGACGGAGTAGTCACGAAGCGTCAGCTGCAATAGATCATGCATCAGTATAAAAAAGACATGTCGGAGCTGAAGGCTTTAATTCAGTCGTTGACTTTGGCGATGCAAACGTTTGAGGATTGTGTTGTTGCTCGAATTCTAGACGGCCTGAAATCATAGGTACGTTATTTTATATTTGCTCATATATTAGTCGTTTACATTTAGTAGGTGTAGTTCTATTTTTTGTTCTTGGTTTATGGTTTGTGGTATTATATGAGCTAACGAATTTTCTCATTTATCTTGTTCTGTAGGGTGGTCCTTCATCTCACGGTGCTGGTGAGGACCACGATGATGCTGATGATGGGCACCATGATGAACTTGGTGTGCACATTCACGATGACGTTGTTGGTGTTGACGAAGACCCTGTTCCTAAAATCGATCCGGTTATCGATGCATCTACGGGAGAGGGAAGGGGAACCTTCAGTCAGTCGTGGCTGAAAGAGAGCATCTTCCTTAGGCCAATGTATTAATGGAGGCAGCAGTAGGAGGGGACTATCTTCCTCAAAGCACTCCTGAAGCCAGCGGCTCACGGTTGTCGTCACCAGAGTCATCTGATGTCCATCATTGTGCAGCACAAATTTCAGACCAAACTGAGCAGGCACGGGTGAAAATGGCGAGCAAATATAGGACAAGCCCATACGTCGACCCTTCAGTGAGCCGTCGAGATGTAAAGAGCACAACGGTTGAAGCATACAAAGCTTTCAAGAAAGACGAGTGCATGAGGTAAGCTCATAAATAACATTGCAAATATTATTTTTTAATGAAACATTAACCCACCAAGGCTTTTCAAACTCATTCTGTTACATATGCAGGCGTAACGTCGGGATCTTAGAGGACCAAAGGGTTGACTTTTTACAACATTAGAGGATCCTAAAGAACAAATGACTAGTGAATATATAGACGCATGCCTCAACGTACTTTGTAAGTGAATGACAGGGCCGAAGTCGAAGCTATACACTATCCGTGCATGCGTGGTTGACACGATATTCTTCTTAAGTATATTTGAAAAATTTTCAATTCTGAAAATACTAAGTTTTTTATTACATTAAGTGTAAGCTAATGTATACATGCTTCACAGGACACCATCCATATGCTACACACCTCATTTCCAACTGAAGATGCTTGGTCGACTATGGAAATTTCAGATGAGTTACAGGCATATGTGGAAAGTGAGAAGCCGACGTACGATAAAAAATGGGAAGATGTCGATTTCATCCTCGTGCCTTGCAATGTGGGTGGGCATTGGGTGGTAGCGAAGATCAACTTGGTGAGGTAGACGATCAAGGTGGTGGACTCCGTAATAACTTCGGATGCTAAGGATAACGGAGTACAAGCAGCTCAGATGACACCCCTTACGACAATTATGCTAATCATCTGCCACCAAGCTAGTTATTTCAACAAAACACGTCGAAAGACACCGGGATTTGACGTCGATGCCATTAGAAATTCATTTGCCAAAAGCTAAAGTGCATCAGCAAAATGATAGTGTCAGCTATGGTATGTTCATGATAAGGTACATTAATGATATTTTGCAATCAGAATAGATCAGAGCTAAGCAAAATATGATTGCAAATATGCATCGCCAATACGCTCTAGAAATTTTTTCCAACAGTTATGAGAGCGAACCCTGAACATATCAGCCATTGTCTGTACATTTTTTGTATATACAATTAATTTTATTAATTTTAATATTCGTACATTTTATACATTACTTTTTCTTTCTCAATTCAAACACAGTGCCTTTAAATTAATATTGCAACCATGTGACGTGTCACACAATTGGGGCATGGCGTGTCACCTTTGAAAACTGGAACAAGTCAGCGTGTCACGCCAAGTATTTGGTTCCACTAAGCGTGTCAGCACAATTGGGACCTGCTGTGTCACCCCACAATATAGCAAGAAGTCAGTGTGTCACCACATAAATCTGCATGCACTCAGTATGTCATGCCAACTATCTACTTCCACTCAACATGTCACCACAAGATAGAGCGTGCCGTGTCACCCCACAATACTGCAAGAAGTCAACATGTCACCACAGAAATCTTTATGCACTCAGCGTGTCATGCCAACTATCTGTTTCCACTTAACGTGTCACCACAAGATAGGGCGTGCCGTGTTACCCCATAATATTAAAAGAAGTCAGTATGTCACCATAGAAATCTGCATGCACTCAGCGTGTCACGCCAACTATCTGCTTCCACTCAACGTGTCACCACAAGATAAGGCGTGTCGTGTCACCCCATAATAATGCAAGAAGTCAGCGTGTCACCACAGAAATCTGCATGCACTCAGTGTGCTAGCTTAGCATAATATATTTTTCAAGAATTTTTGTCTTTATATTTCAATTTTATTTTTAAAATATTTTAATTTAATAAAAATTAATTATGATGATTCATAGATGAAATTTGATTGGATGATCCATAAATTTTTTAAATTTGTTTGGTCAAGTCATGTGTTTTAATCTTAAATTTCATATCATATGTTTTTAATTAGTCTAAAATTTTCTCTTTCTAGACTTGCATCATTTGAAGTAAACTCCTTGGTATATTATTATTATTATTATTATTTTGTTAAGTGATTGGCTTAAAGTTTTATATGGAGGTATTAATAAGATAAAATAAACGTTGTAATTAAAAAATTATAAAAATAAATTGAATATGAGGATTTAGAAAGCAACTAAAGTTAGATGAATTAATTTTAAATCTCTTAAGAGATTTGATTGTAAGAACATAAAAGGTTAAATCAAATAAAATAGAAAAGAATTAAATTAAATCATTAATTATTTAATACAAGTCGTAATAAAATGTGAGAAATGGGGTAATAGTATAAGGACTTCGCAAGTCTATTCAGTGTTCAAAACTACGGACAAAAGAAATGAATAATCAAATAATATATCTACAAAATTAATAAAAAAAATAAAGACTCATCTACAAGAGAAAACTAACAAACACAAAATCCAAATATGAATGAATGTAAGATACTGTAAGAGCAAATTGTGACAAAGGTATTGCACATCGGTTACACATTTAGTTAGGTCGACAAACTGTCTTCATCTACAAGACACCCTACGTTTTCAGACATTGTCCTTCGTATTGGATAATTGTTGCATGTGTGATTAGCTTGTTTGCAACTTGAACATACTTTCGGTCGGCACACTCGTGGAAGTGTCGATTGACTTGAAGATGGTGCCAGATTTGTGGATGGAACTGCAAATGGTGATGGGCAATTCTATCTGTTATGGTTGTACCTCTTGCATTGCGAATATCTCCGTGCTCGACTACCTTCACTAGCCGATAGAATCCTTCTCCTCCTAGGCTTTCCCGCTTGGCCTCGCCAAGGTGGTGGCAAGACGACAATTTGTTTCACATGAAGGGGGATGTCCCACTCACTAGGATGCCCTATCGGGTGAATGGATCCCGCATAACCCTCCACCAAAACGATTATCTTGTAGTAGTCAGTGCAGAATTCAATGGTTTCACGTTTGCATTTACTGAAAATACAATGAACTCAATGTTCAAGCACAATGTAAATACTATGTCAATTAGGGTTCAAATAAGAAATAAAGATATTCTAACCTTATTGCTGTAATGGCATGGCTGCATGGCAGTAAATTTGTTTGGAACTCACAACATGAACACGTCTTCGTGGACAGGTTTACAAGTTTGTCCATCTTCCTGTCTTTAACTTCTAACTCCACTCGATTGGTAGGTTTAACCACAAAACGATGTGCATCATTGAACCGTTTGCTCAACTGCCTAGCAACCCAAGGGCTGAGAGGCGTGGTCACCTTAACGGCTTCCTCGTACTAGTCATGGAACCAACGTTGAAACATGTATCTAATGAACTTGATCAAAACAATGATTGGCATTTGTCTTGCATGCTTCAAGCATGAGTTAACACATTTCGCAAGGTTGGATGTCATCATTTGGTATTGCCTTGCTGGTGAACAGGCACCTGCCCATCTCTCAGGGCCTATTCTTATAAGGTCAGCGTGGGCTCCCCGAGTGAATCTACTTGAGTTGGTTCATATGTCTGTTGAAATCGAAAACCTTATAGCAATCTCAAGCAAGGGTGAAAATCATAGAAATGTTGTCGTGCTTGAACTTATTTTTAAATTTTTTCTTCATGTGGTACCCGTATAAACCATGGTGAGCTTCTAGGTATGCATTTTGGATTGCTTTCTTAATGTCGAGATGCCGATCAGAAATGAACATAGTGTTTTCAAGACAACCAACTGCATCACGCAGCTTACTAAAAAACCACGTCCACGAATCTTCGTCCTCAACATGGCCGATGCCAGACGTAACTGGATATACGCACTCGTTCGCATCTTTGCATACAGCGACAAACAAAACACCCTTAAACCTACCTTTCAGATGTGTCGCATCAATTGCAATCATATGACGCATTACATCCCTACACCCCCGAATACAAGCCCGTATGCCTAGAAATAATATTTGAATCTTTTTGCCTCATTAGTAGCTACTGTAGTGACTGTGCCGAGATTTTCTTGTTCTAATATATAAAAATACGAGGGTAGTAGTTGAAGTGACTCCTCTGGGGGACCGAAAACAAGCCTCTCCGCATACTCCTTTGCTTGCCAAGCCTTACCATACAGACATTCCAATCCCCATTGAACCCTTATCTCACCAATTATATCTTTAGGTCTCAATGCTACTCCATTAGCTTGAAGCTTGTGTGACATAAGTTTACCAATTATCTTCACACTCGCGGCTGCAAATCGCCCTTGTAAACCATCGACAGTACACATGTGTATTTTGTGGAACGTCCAAACTTGCCAATATTCTCCTCTTTCAAGTAACTTCGTTGCACACACACTGAACTTGCATGCCTTGTCCTTGCAACCAACCTCATAACGAGCTTTACATGACCTTCTTACTCTTATCCCAAACTGCTCTTTTAGTGCCAACATGTTCAAAGCTCGTATCAACTCAGCCTTTGAGGAAAATATTCTTTTTTTGTATAAGCGACCATCGGCACATGTCGACTCCTTAGTTGTAATTGTTTATAAGGAGAACCTTTCTGCACTTGGAATTACCCACGTGCGAGATATCCCTACATTTTCCTTTTCCTGATAACTATCATGGAACAATGTACCAGGAGAACGAATCCCGTTCTCATCAGTGATGAGGTTATTGCATATAGGGTCATCACACTGAACATCTCCAACATCAACACCTCCAACAGGTTCTGTTTCACCTTCAACATTATTGCAAATTGGAATGTCACTGTCATAAAGCTAGTCCTCGGCTGAACTCTTATCATGCCATTCATCAGGCCCATCATTCGAATTGTCATTAAATCTATTTTCATCGGAAGGGAACAAATCCTTATTTCCCTCATTAGATGCAGTATTATCCTCGAGCGTCGCAATGTCACCCTCCAACGTCGCAGTGTTGTCCTCAAGTGTCGTATTCTTATTTGAAAATGCCATTACACTCTGTACAGTTTCACCCGATCATTGCATTTGTTGGACACAAGTAACTAATTGGTTCGATGCACATCCTGATCGGAATTGTAATGTTGTGTGTCTACCGAGCTGTACAAACTCTTGTGCATACGTCAATTGCCATTATTGTGGGTTATGGACCGAATGCTGTGGTATATGTGAAGCATTGTATATCTCATTTTGATTGAGCTGATTACCATGTTGTTCAGCTTCTTCATGTGACATAACATTTGTTTAGCGTCCCTTAATGCTGACATACACAACCAAAACATTCTTCTGTTCTAGCAAAATTAATGCAACATTCTCATCGTACTTGATAATTGACCGTGATAGCTCTCCGGGTGTACTGATCAATGCATGTAACTCAATCTCATCAATTTCTGAGTTTACCCCAACAACATCTTCAACTAGCTTCATTAATCCCACAAATGACAAATCACTTGTAACCCCCCGCATTCGTGACTCACCACCCTTGTAAATGCCATCCACCCACTGACCACTGTGTCTTATCATAAGTCGCACAATTGGAACCCCACTAAAATTTTTAAAACAACAATAATTTGTCAATCATTTAACACATTACATGACATGCCGTGTTCTAGAATTTGTCAGTTATGTTGTAACACACCATGCTTATAATGTAAAATGTTGTAACATGCCATGCATATAACGTTAAATGTTGTAACATGCCATGCAGATAACGTAAAATGTTGTAACATTCCATGCATATAACGTAAAATGTTATAACACGCCATACATATAACATAAAATGTTGTAATACGCCAACGCTAACACACCAATGACTATAATTACTGTGTCTTTACACGAACTGGCCTAAAACACCCATGGCATGTGACACGTCAATTAGTGTAATTATTGACTCGTTACACGAACTGCTTTAAAATAACCAATGTCGTGACATGTTAAAATAACACTAATACATGTTATAGATGCATGACGTGTAACAACTCTCGGCAATGTTTCTAATCCATGTTCTAATTTACACTAAATATTTCAAAAATTTAAGTGTTGTAGCAATAAACCCAATAACATACCTTGACGTCATCTCTGCTATAGGGTCTGTTAAACTACGATAATATGACCAGATGCCGAGAAATAGATCATAGCCCGATAACGATGGTGCTCAACAGAGAGTTGATAGAGCTCATACAGTTCAGAGAGCTGAGAGAACTGATGATGATGGTGTTCAACAGAGAGTTGACATAGTTGAAACAGTTTAAAGAGTTGACAGAGAAAGATGAGCAAGCTCAAACAGCTGAGCATTTATTTATTTCTATTTTCTCTCTAACGGGAGGGACATATCGGGATCCTAATTTGAAACGATGTTTTTAAGGACATTTTGGTCTACTCATGCTTCTTTTTTGCTAGAAACAGATAACTTTATATGCGTGGTTATTTCTAAAATCACCTTATCAGGAGGTCTATTTCTCACAATTTCCTCTTTTTGAAATTCTATGTATTAAGATTTTCCTCCTTGTTAATCTACATTATTTTCATCAATCTCACCACATTATTGTTTTGGTTTCATCACTACCAATCCCATCATTGTATTTAATGGATTCAATCTCTAACTTGCATGTTAACCATTATTGTATTTCTTAAAATATAAAATTACTTCTTCTAATCGCTATTTAATTTTTGGGTTAAATACATTAACTTCTCTAAGTTTTGCTAATAATTCCATGTAGGTCCATTAGTTTCCAAAATGTATAGTCTGCTCCAAAAAAAATATTTTTCGTTAAACACATAAGTCCAACCATCAGTCAACCATTAATGTTTTCGTTAGTTTGATGATATAGTTATTTTTTTCGGATAATTTTATCTTTCACTAATTTTAAAAATTACCACATTATTTAGATTATAATTTTTTATTTTTAAAATTCCTTTCTCTCCTCTTCAAAAAAAAAAATCTCTCTACCTACCTCTTGCTGGCCTGCCACCCCATGGCTGGATCTGATCAAAGAGCGTCAGATCCAACCAGTCAGATCTCACGCATGCGCTCTAAGGGAGCACAGATCGGTGCCCCCGGATGCGTGGCCAAATCACACTCCCCGTGGAAAGACGCTGTCAGATTTGATATTTCACGATCAGATCCGATTGTGGGGTGGCCAGTCGATGTGAGGGAGCGTTATTGGGCAGCTGGTGCGAAAGAAAATAGTATAAAAAAGGGACAAAGAAAAAGGGTACGTTAGACATTTTATATTTATCTGTTAATGCCGTTCATACATTTAGAACGGACTGTATATTTCGAAAATTAATGACTTGTATGGAATTATATGCAAAACTCAAGCAAGTTAATGTATTTTACCCTTAAATTTTTCTTGTTGTTATAGGCATATTTGCCTTTTATGAGCTAATATTTCGGATGTTCCAGGTCCCATAAGTTATTTTTATTTTTTATTTTTTGTTGATGCCCATTAAAATTTCATGATATGAGGTTCCTTTCAATTTATGGTCTTTTACTTACGTTTATGTCTACTTAAAATATAAGGATTTGTTCTTAAAATAATTTTTGAAAGTAGTGCTGATTTCAAATAAAACTTGTTTAAAGCTATTCATAAAACATTTTCGCATTTATCGGAAAATGATGAGCGGCTCATATAAAATCTTCCTGCAAAGGCGAGGCCATGTTAACAATGAATGATTATAACCATTGAGCGAAAAAAAAAAAAAGGACGATTATAACTATCACATTATGCTGACAATTCGTTGGAAGTAGAACACAGCTCATGGGGAGAGTTTTTCACATCACGTGGGTTTTTTCTTCTCCGATTGATATGGACCTTTCAAAGCCAATGAAACAGAAAGAGATTTGGCCCATTATCCCTAGAAGGTCGAAACAGAGGGAAAAAAAATGGTGGAACTTTTTCTATTGCATAGACATAAAGGAATTTAGATGCGCAAATGGAAGAATTCGGTATTCCTTGTTTAAAATGAAAAAGGAGCGTTGAGTTTGGTATTGAATTTGGTGTCTTTCGAAGTTCATTTTGTGACTTGTTTGGTTGAATAGATGTTTGAGAAGACAAGTTTTGCTGTCACGAATTTGACATTTCATGAACCAAAAATGAAGAAAAAAAAAAAAAAAGGACATCTCCACCTCCTCCTCATGTCGTTTAATACAGATGGAAGAAATATCATCAAATGCGGTTTTTGTTTCGGCCTGTTGAATGATTATTCAAGTTTCGGAAGGGAAGGATTATTCAGCAACCGTAACATCACGTGGGCAATAAATTCTCATAAAATGATTGGTCCACCCATTTCATTGGCCAGTACTTAGGACTTTGCTTCGTCACCAAGTATGTTGACCATCCATTCCAATGCGTCACATTCCTAATCCTCAACTGTTGAAAACAAACAAAGGAAGACGAGAAAACGAGAAAGAGTGGGTAGACCCGAGTGACAAAAATATCTGGACCAAACAGTGGACCCCAACTGCTCCCTTCGGACCAGTTAACCACACAACAAAGATCTGATACTGCAAAACCAGCCCTAGTAACTGCCAGGAAACTACCAGACTTATGTCGGCGCTCCTTTCTTTCTCACATCTCAATTGTTGCAGCGATCAAGAACAAATGGCCTATAAAAATTCCGCGTCGAAATCAACATCAGTTAACTTTACCGTGGCCGTTGAAGAAAAAGGCGAACCAACCTCGTCCCCCCACCCCACCGCCTTCAAGATTTTTATCGTAACAGTTTGTCGGCATAAACCCTTAGAAAAACCCCTCCCACCCCATTTTTTTCTCTTTAAACCAAAACCCAAAGCTCTTTTTGTTTACCTCCAAAAAACAAATGAACCCAGAAGACGAAAAACGCTCCCCCAGTTCCCCTCCTAACCCACCCCAAACGTTGCCTTTCCCTTCTCCATTAGTGGAATTGGAGACCTTTTCAACATCAGCACCAGCTGAAAAGGAGTTTATCGGAGTGCCTCGGCCTTTGGAAATTCTTCAGGGGAATCCAGTCCCGCCTTTTCTGTCGAAAACGTTTGATTTAGTCGATGACACGTCCTTGGATCCGATCATCTCTTGGGGTCCGACGGGAGAGAGCTTTGTGGTTTGGGACCCGCTCGAGTTTTCCAGGCTGATACTTCCTCGGAATTTCAAGCACAATAATTTCTCCAGCTTTGTTCGTCAGCTTAATACTTATGTGGGTATTATTGCAATAACACAGCGTACAAAAAACCAAACAAAAAAAAAAAGAAAAATGTTTTTTTTTCCTCTTTTTTGCTTTCTTGTTTGGTTTTTATATGTATTTTTGTTTCAATTTTTTAAGGCTTAATCTGCAAATTGAATTCTGTAATTGCAGAAGCGGGATTTGTAAACATTATTGTAACATTGTAAATTATGAAAATGTTGTACATAATTTTTTAATTGAAAAAAGGGGTTAATGAAATTCATTGTCTTGATTTAAAGTGCTTTGAAAATTTTGTATACATATAATTTTTATGGTTTTGTTGTACAGGTAAATTGTGGCATTGAGCTGTTCATGTTATGTTCCCTTGAGCTTTTGTGCTCTAATGTGTTTATTTGTATTGAGATCTCTTGTAAAATTTATCTGTTGAATTGGATGTATGTTAAATTTTTGAATTCTTTTGAGTGTAAATGTAATTAAAATGGAGATTTTTAAAAGAATGATTAAGCTTGTTCGAGGTCAGCTTACTTCATTCTGCTGAATATCTGCTGGATATGCAAGTTAATTTTCAGCAGGTAGAAATTTGGGTTCTGGTGGAATATTTGTTTTTGTCCTATTTTGTTAGAACTTGAGTTTGCTTTCACAGTCTGTAATTGTCTAACAATTTCTTTTCTTTTTTTTTTTGAAGAGAGCTGATGTCATGACTCATGATAGCCAGATCATCTATATAGTGCAATCTGGCTCCTGATATCTGAAAATTGACGGCTTTAAATTCACTTATGTGAATCATAACCTTGATATTTTTGGTTTTCTGAACAATCCTGTTTTCCCCCATTCATTCTTGATACGTTTTGGATATTGTTTCAGGGGTTTCGTAAGATTGATACTGATAAGTGGGAATTTGCCAATGAAGCTTTTCAGCGAGGGAGGAGGCATCTTTTAAAGAACATTCAGAGGCGTAAGTCACCTCAATCACAACAGGTTGGTAACTACTTTGGAGCTTCTACTGAAGCTGGAAGGTCTGGATTGGAAGGTGAAATAGAAAGGTTAAGGAAGGAGAAGAGTGTGTTGATGCAGGAAGTAGTGGATCTGCAGCAGCACCACCAGGGTACAGCTCGAAATGTGGAAGTAGTGGGTCAGAGGCTTCAAGCGGCAGAAAAAAGGCAGAAGCAAATGGTTTCATTCTTAGTGAAGTTATTTCAGAATCCTGCTTTCTTAGCACGCCTTAAACAAAAGAAGGAACAGGGAGAATTTGGTTCTCCAAGGATGAGGAGGAAGTTTGTCAGGCACCAGCAGATTGAACTGCTCAATTCAGAACCACCTGTTGAAGGGCAGCTTGTGGAGTACAAACCTGATTGGAGAAACCTTGCTATATCCTCTTCAGCCCCAGACTCAAATCCAATTTCTGTTGAACAATCTCCAGATTATCTACCTGAAGGTCTAGACGGAATTGATTTAGGTGCAGAATGCTTGCCATTTCAAATCGATAATGAAGTAGTTGTATCTGATGAGTTAGCAGTTGCACATGGATATATTAGAACCTCGGAGCTTGTTGGAGAGGGTACATCAGCCTTGGGAAGCAAAGATTCCCATATCAAAGGGAAGAACATAATACGCTCAGAACAAGAGGTTATTCCAGGGTATTTAGTCTCTTTCCCAGAGGAATTAGTGAAGCATAAGAGCTCCTCAGAGTTCTCATCTTCAATTGGTGAAACTGTTGCTAAACATGAGGATATATGGAGCATGGGTTTTGATGTCACTGCTGGTATGTCTAGTTCTAGCAATGAGTTATGGGGTAATCTTGAAAGCTACGACATTCCTGAGTTGGGAGTGACTGGCGAGTTACCTGATGTCTGGGATCTGGGATTTGTACAAACAGCAGAGGATTCAGGCACTGATAAATGGCCAATTGAGGAATCTCCTTTTGATAATCCTGAGACTTAGAGTCGAGCTGGCCAGCCAGAAGATAATAGGTCTAAGAAGACTGATTAATAAAAGGGTTCATTTGCTTTGGCAGATGATGCCTTTGTGGATCATAATTATTTTCAGTTACTAGGATGAGGGTCTTTTGGACAATTGATTTATGAACATATTAATTGAATGCAGATTCTTTTTTCAAATATATATTATTAGCAGTACAGGTTTCTGTTCTTTTTATTGTTGAATTTTGATTGGGAAGCGTGGTAGCTTCTGTTATAAGCTAACTCTTGTGAATCGAATTTTTTCTGTTGCTGTGCTATATAAGGGGTTGCACTTGAAAATGCAGGTTTTCCCACTTAAAGATACGTTTGAGTTATGACACTGCAGGTTGAGTTGAAGTATTACGCATCCATATGGCTTGGTGGCATATTATTAATCCCCTATTTGGCAGGACTGGCATGTGAATGTCCGGTAAGAAATGACATCTTGATTATTGTTTTTCTGTGGTTGCATTATTGTCAGTCACTTGCATGACTTTAGAACTTGATTGACAATTTCACCATGGGTGTAGGGTTTGCTTCATTTGTTGGTTGTATATATGCTTTTAAACTGTCTGTAACTGGCCAGTTATGCGATTGTTATGACTGTTAGATAGATATCCTGAGTAACCTTGCATTTGTGTACATGGCATCTAATCTTGTGTATTTGAATAATTAGGCAAAGAATTCAGAAACCTCAGGAAGTAGTGTAATTCTCAGAGAAATTTGATGTGTACCTGGTCCTCGATATGTGTATCGGCAGATTGTAAATGTTAGGAAGGTTTTAATATTTTATTACTTTGCTTTCGGCTAATCAAAATGTTGAATTGTGTGCTTCCATTGGTGCTATCTATGCATGTTTGTTTTAGGAGTCATCACTTACGTAAAAATCCTCTACAAGTCATATCGTATTCCTATAGATGGAAGTTGTTGAGCTGCGATGAACAGGGTCAGAGGGATCAACTATTGATGAAGGATCTCCAGCAACATTCGCAACTGCTACAATTTTCTTGCTTTTATAAATTCTGTGCCAGATGTTGGGATTAAGAGTACCCATGGTCTGGTACAAGGGCTACCATATATATTTTTTTGTACTTTTTTGGTTTGGATAAGTGGTAGAAAGGCAATGGTTTCTTCCGTCAATAGCGAATTATTACAACCATTGCACTTCCCTCTGTACCGTGAATTTTCAGTAAGTTTCCTATGCATTTCTTTTGCCAAATATTCCTATGCAGTACAAGAAGCGAAATTGTACAAAAACTAATACAGTAGTTGGCTGCAGTTTTGCTACTGCCTAAAAGAAATGTAAAATAGAGGAAACTTTCACTCTCTATTTCAAAATTGAATGACTCATGAGCAAAATACTTTTGTTACAGCTTTTCTCTTCCTTTTTTTTTTTTTTCAGAAAATGTAAGGTTGAACTAAATGTAACAATCCAACATAAACACCTAAACATATTTAATAGGTTACATGATTGAAACAGCGACGGGTGAAAATGTCGGCTTCCAATATCTACCCCATTCGTTACATTTGATTTCACTTCGGAGAACTGACGGCCCCAGAGCAAAAATTTGGCAGGCAACGAGTATAAGATAGGAAAGTTAAAGGCATAGCACACATCCGAAGGGCTACTCAGACTCTTCCTTCTGCTTTTTTGAGGCATGCTCATTAGCCTCTTTCTTCTTAGCTTCACGGCGCTCTCTCTTCACACCCTTGGCCTTGTTCGGCAAAGCCATATCTCCAATCTATTAGCAACAAGTATCATTCAATTGAAAATTGGCCCAAAATTAGGGAGAAAAAACATGTAAGATTGACATATTTAGCCTTAAACAATTGTTTTCTTACCTTCTGATCGGGAATATAGATCTTCCCAATTGTCCCTTGTACAGCATCTGTGCTAACATTTTTGATCTGTGAAGCAACAAAAAAAGTTCATTTAACTGAAACAACCCATTGTAAAGCAGGGTAGAGTTACTGGGCATATTCACTGTACCTTCTTCTTAGGTTGATCTTTAGCTGTTTTCATAGCTTCTTTCCTCAAGCCTTCATTTGGAAGGCGATGACGCCGAACCACCAAATCCATGGAGGGGCCTACTTCTACCAGTTCCATCCTTGGAACTACAGTGCCAGACTTTTTCAGCCGCAATGCACAATGTGAAAGGTATACCTTATTTGAAGATATTGCTGTACATACATAAGCACGGTCCAACCCAGCAAGATTTATATTCTCCACAACCTGCATTAATAGAAGAGATGTCCACATGAAAATTCTTTCTATAAATAGAAAAAAAATTAAGTGCAAAAAGCTGCAGACACACCTCTCCCCGCAAAAGATCGAGCAAAACTTCCTTCAAATGTTTCAGCTCATCTACATTCTCAAATCCTTCTCCAACAAAAGCAATGAAAGGCTTTGATCCCATCAGTGGAGCTAGCTTCTTGTCATAAGTGAATGATTCAATGGATTTAAAATTTTCAACCCCAACCTCTACAAGATCATAAATATGGTGATCATATGTTCGCCCTATAACAAGATTGTTGGGTCGCTTCTTTGAGTGTGAACCATACTGCATGCACAAGGAAAATAACCACAAAAATGATTACAAAACTGCTAGCATAAAATGTAATTATGTAAGTGGGAGGGCATATCCTTAACAATAGCAAAAGTAGTACACGGTCACTAACTTATACCCTTATCCCACTTTGCTCACTGGACTTCAATTTGTTCCCATTTGGTCACTAAACTTTTTAAATTGTACCCAATATGGTCACTTTAACAGATTCAGTTGAAATTAATGAAAAAAAAAAAAATGACATAGTAACCATTTAAGTAGTCATGTTATTAAAAAATCAATGAAAAGATATCCCCTTTTTTGTCTTTATCAGTTTCTTTAATTTTTTCATTATTTTCTTAGATTTTTCCATTCTAACAAAACTAAGAAACAAAAATGATGAGAAAGAAAAATCGATCACAAAAGTTAACATGAACTTTTTTAAATGATGCAATTGTTTAACTAGAAATTATATCATTATTTTGGATGAAATTACTTATGATGACCACATTTGGCACACTTTAAAAAGTTCAGTGACCTAATTGGGATGAATTAAAATTCAGTAAGCAAAATTGGAAACGGTAGAACTTTAGTTATCATCTATGAAATTTACTTGTAAACTCAATGAAAACAAGGAGGGATCATAAAAATATTTTCTCATATGGCCACTACCAATTGAGCAATGAGAAGCATTAATGTTTTAAAATCTCAGCTCGAAACAAATGAGGAGTTAGACATAATTCATAACTAGGCTTAACAAGAAGGTAAAATCCTGATGATCAATAGAGTCCTTCAAAATACTTCCTATACCAAGAACCAAATTTACCATTTCTCAAGCTAACATAATAAATTTATAACATCGGCTACTTTAAAAGAGCGTAAACAGTAGAAATCAACAGAAAAGAAAAAAAAAAATTTGAAGCTGCGGGGTTTATTACTCACAACAAAAATGCTGCAATCAGTTTTGAGAGAAAAGAACTCCAACGAAGTTTCACCCCCACTTTCAAAAGGCCTTATATTATCATTCTTCCTTGTGTATCTCACAACTCCACCTTTCTTCAAATGGCAAATTTCACTCAACACAGCATTCAATATGCTGCTCGTCTTTGTACCCTGTAATATCAGCGTCTTCTTCCCTGTTTCAACCTGCCAAATACAATTCCAATAAGAACCCATTTTATACACACACACACACATATGTTCATTAAAAATTTGACAGAAATTTTAAAAACACTTACAAGCTTTGGAGCGCGTTTTTCTAATTCCCTTTTGACTCTGCCTTTCTTGGGAGTTTTAATTCTCATCATGATTGCCTGCAACAATAGAGACGCAAATAAAGATAAAAACTTTTATTTGAAAAAACTTGGATTTAATATAAAATTTTAAACAACGGGGAGCGGAAGAACTGGTAACGCACAACAGAGTAAAGAGGAGGCAAAGAGATGTGGTGCTGGCTATGGGGATGCTAGGGTTTTTGCTTACAGTTAGGTTGTTGAAGTTGGGGTTTTAGATTTTTGTCGGTAAAAATATGGGCTTTTGATTGGGCTTTGTTGTGAGATTTATGCCCAATTGCTGGGTTGGGTTTGTGTTCTCTCTTTTAGTTTTAAGGGACGGCCAGCGGCCCAGCAGCGCTTACCAGACAATCCTATCCTTTTTCCGATCGTCCTCTCCATTATTGAAACGCCCGAACTTACCATCTAAGGTAAACATTTTAGCCTCCTAACTTTCAAAATTTACATCTAACCCTTGACCCTCCCCTTTGATTTTCTCTGTTCGACATCGCTCCCTCTCTCGCTTCACTCTCTGTCCCCTCACCCCCTCTCACTCTAAAAATCCCCCCATCCAATCAATCCCTAATTCCCTCTCTTTCGTTGTCTTTTGATCGGAAACTCTCAGCTCCATCTTTACAGATTAAATTAAAATTCTTTTTCTGTACATCATTAGACTTAGGGTTTTATTCTTTGCTATCCTTGTACAATAGGGTTTTTCATGTTTTTAATTTTCGATTTAGATTTCTTTTTGTATTCTTTCAGTTCTTTTTTCTTTTAATATTTTGGATTTGATGTAAATGAAAAAAAAAACGAGTGGTTACTGGTTATTGATTTAGGGATTTAGGAATTTAGGGTTTTGATTTGCTTATATGTTAATCAATATGGAGAATCAGCGTAGATCATTTGATAGATCAAGAGAACTCGGTTTAAAAAAACCGCGGTTAACCGAAGACCTCGCTCCAAACCCTAACGGTCGGCCCTTTCCCCAACGGCCGAACCCAGTTGGTGCCGCCTCTGCTTTAAGATTCCGGTCCACTGATTCCGAGACCGGTGATTTGAGCCGCGGCGGCGGAGCTTACGAGCCACAACCAGTGCCACATCAGCAACAACAGCAGCAGCACCAAGAGTTAGTTAGCCAGTACAAGACGGCGTTAGCTGAGCTGACTTTTAACTCAAAACCGATTATAACTAACTTGACGATAATCGCTGGTGAGAATCTTCACGCCGCCAAGGCGATTGCTTCTACTGTCTGCGCCAACATTCTTGAGGTGAACTCAGTTTTAGCTGTGCCTTATGCGTTAAAAGTTTTACCTTTTGTTTGAAATTAAATTGTACATCGAAATAAATTTCTGTGCTTCTATACTGTGGGAAGAAAAAAAGGAAAAAGAAAAGAGGAAAAGATAAGTTGGATTGTAAGTGTAAATTGGATTAATGGATTCCTTTTTGTTTTGCAGTAATCAATATGTGTCTTCAGTGTGGATTTGTTAAAATGTTTTGTATAGTTGTTTTGAGTTCAGATTTTATATTACCGTATCAGGTGGTGAGAGTACAATGATGATGGTAAACTGTTGGGTGAATCTTTCTAATTAACAACCGCAGTGTGAGAGATGCTAATGATGTGATGCGATTGCCTCCTCTATAGTCTACACAATTACAACCTAAGGCCTTGCTGCCTGCAAATTTAATGGTTTCTTGGATGTGCATGCTAATTTTTCGTGGACCTAATATGTTTCTAAATGCCCCACAATTTGTAAACGGCCAGCTACTTGATCATAGAGATGGGAAAGTTTTTACAATAATGAAAGGTCAAGAGAGCCAATATCTTCTGAATTTTACAATTTCATGGGAAATGAATTGTGTTGGGTTTGGAATCTGATAAAGCCATTATACATTTGCAGTTTGGTTTTTTCCATTATACATTTGCAGTTGGGTTTTTTCACAGCAATATCCTTGTATGCTGTTCCTTTTTTGTTCATCTCTATTTCCTTTTTACCTTATTAAGTGAGTGTAGCACTTTCCCACTTACATGTAATTATCTCTTCCTAGCAATTCTTTTGTTATGCTCAAATCACATTTGGATGCTGATATGAAGAAATAGAATTACAAATGTTAAGGCCACGTTAAGTGCTTTAGTTGAGTTTGTTGTTGTTTCCTGCACTCATGGGTTTCCCATCGGCAAATGGTGAAGATCAGCTTTCCAAGATTAAATGGTGCCTCAGATGTGAATTACTTGGATCTAAAAGAATGCATACTCTGAGATGGAGCTAATCTAAAAGTCTGCAACCAGATAGAAAGTGAAGAAAGACAAGGGAAGAAGATGAAATTGTAAACAGATATGACAAAGTCAGGTTCTAAGGGAAGCGCAATTGAACACTTAGGCTGATGAAGTTAAAAGGCTGCTATTTTTGGTAGCAAGGATGCATTTGAAAACTTTGGTTACTGATGGAAAATCTTCACAGTGAAACCTTTTTCTTGATTATGAGGAGAATAAAAGATTTGGTTCATTTTATTTTTTCTGTTTGCAATCCATATCCCTCCTTTACCTTGCTGTCTTTTCATTACAACATTGCTGGTATTATGGATGTGGTTAATATTTTGAAGAAGAATTAGTCCAATGAAGGTGTACTTTTGTGGTTTGAGAGCTGATAAAAAAAATGACTTTGCAGGTTCCCAGTGACCAAAAGCTGCCATCACTTTATCTTTTAGACAGTATTGTAAAGAATATTGGGAGAGATTACATTAAATATTTCGCTGCCAGGTTACCTGAGGTTAGATTTTCATTCTTTTTCTGGCTCCATCGTCGCTTTGTGTGAAAAACTGCAGAAGACTATTTGACCAATGAAATGCTTATCATTTAACATATATATCCTTCCTTGCCACCTTTATGTGCTCAAAGTCTCAAACTCTTTCAAATGCTGAAAAGTTCTTTTTGTTTATCTAGAATGTGTTGATGCTCACGTTGCAAGTGTAATAATTCTACCAATTTGACTGCTGGTTTTAGGTGTTCTGCAAAGCATATAGACAAGTTGATCCTCCTGTGCATCAGAGTATGCGTCATCTTTTTGGAACATGGAAAGGGGTATTCCCCCCTCAGCCTCTCCAAATGATTGAAAAGGAACTTGGATTTGCTCCTATGATAAATGGTTCATCTTCAGGAACCACAACATCTAGACCTGATCCACTGTCACAGCGTCCACCACATAGCATTCATGTAAATCCGAAGTATCTAGAGAAACAGCGTCTTCAACAGTCAAGCAGGGTAAATTCTAGAGTCTTCTTTTCCTTTTTTGATATGCTATCCATTGGATTTTATACAGTATATTTGTGAAGCATTTATGGAGGTTGGAGGTCTGCTCGTGTTTAAGAAGTGCGCATTTTAAATGCTTTTTCTCAATCGTTTTTTATTTTTTTTTATTTCACCTTCAATCATTTAGGATTTATATCCAAAATTGAGAATTTCTCTATATCAGTCCTTTGTAGTTCTTTAAATGGAAGCATCTATGTCAATGCCACCGTTGCCAAGTTTTTTCTTCCTTCTCATCATCGACTTCATACATCTATCTGTGTGAAGTGATAAATTCAGATCTTAATGCTTGTATTATAAGGGCTTTTCTGTTGATTTGGTTTTATGTGTTGAAGGTAAAAGGTATGGTCAATGATATGACTGAGACAATGTCCAGTTCAAAGGAGGATTCTGAGAGGCCAGATAGAGCAGCCATTACAGCTGGGCGGCCATATATAGATCCTTCTGTTAAAATGAATGTATGTGAAGCATTTTAAATTTTGTTATAATCTGTTCATCTATTTTCACTCTGTGCTGATATTTTAAAATTGTCAGAACATTCAGCGTTCTCATAGAGACATGTTTAACGAGCCTGTTCGTGAGAAGAACATTGGTGCTACATTTGGTGATTATGACTATGGCTCTGATCTTTTACAGACTCCTGGCATGGGAGTTGGAAGAACTGGTGGGAAGGTTACTGATCAAGGGAATGATAGGCCTTGGTATGGAGCTACAAGCAGTGTTACTGAGATGATTTCCAGCCAAAGGAATGGTTTTAATATTAAGCATGGATCTCAAAATTACTCAGCATCCAAATCTGTGAATGCTGATCCTCGTTTACAGGCAACTAAGAACATTGCTGGTAGAAGCAGTAGTGGATTGTCTAGCAGCTGGAAAAACTCTGAGGAAGAAGAGTTTATGTGGGAGATGCACTCTAGATTGTCAGAACATGATGCAGCCAATATCTCTAATAACTCGAGGAAAGATCACTGGACTCCTGATGTTTCAGAAAAGTTGGTAAGCTTGCAAGAAAAGGACTTTGGATTAAATTTTATTAATAATTTTATTGGCTGGAAACATTTCCATTATGTATGTTTACACTCTTTAGTCTTTTAATACCCTATACTGTTTACATCTTGTGTGAGGTATACGTCTAGGACTTAAGATTAACTGCAGTCATCAATATGTATATGAAAATGTAAATATAATAATGCATTATGGGAGTCGGGTTTTGTTAATTGGCAGAGGAATGTTATGGTTGTTTTCATTGTTCATCTTTTTTCTTTTCTAGTTTTCTTCATTTCATTGCTCTAGGAGTTTATTTTCTGGAGTAATTATCTGGGTTACGTTCTCAATGGCAGGATTTTGAAAATCAGCTCCGCAAAGCACAAAGTGTTCATGATGTGGGGTCAAGGTTTGATAGAGAAAGAGAAACTACTGCTGATTCATTATCCACTGAGCAGAAGGACAAAACTTCTTATGGGCGCAGGATTTCATCTGCATGGCCATTGCCAGAGTCAAATAAAACAGATGGATTGCCCGCTAATAATTTGGGCCATTCTGAGAGCTATTCTGCCACTATTGGTGGGTTGCCTACAGGTGCAAGTTCTTCCCTGGCCAGGATAGGAATGCGACCACAAAAGATTTTGGCAAATGTAGCATCAGGATCCTCTAGTACTTTAGGACAGCAGCGTTTTCAGGCCCTGGGAACTGCATCACCACCTGAACAGTCTCCTATGCGCCAGCATTCACCTTCACCGTCATTTCCTGGACGCCATCCCCATCAACAGTTACAGAAATTGGCTGAGCAAGACTATCCACAAGCTCATTCCCTGCCTCGTACTGATCCAAAACCATCCCATTTTTCTGGAAAGTTGAATGTTGGGTCTCATAAACACTCTTCTCAGGCTTCATCTGCTTTGATTTCTTCATATCAACCAAGCTGTCATTATCCCTTTGGACAACCACCACAACCAGACTCTGTGCAGGCTGAACCTTCTAGTCAGACTCAGAAGCCACTTCTGTCTCAGATCTCCAAAGTAGGAGCAGCCTCAACACTGGGAATTGCATCAGAGCAAGCCAATCCACTTGCTATTGGAACTTCAGAACTGTCAAGTACAAGTAGTCTCTTGGCTGCTGTCATGAAGAGTGGAATCCTCTCCAGCAATTCATTTACTGGCAGCCTTCCAAATAAGATTTCTCAAGATGTGGGGCAAATACCATCGCAGCCTCCTCTTCCAAATGGGCCTCCGCCTGCTGTTTTCACATCCTCTGGCCTGAGGGTTGATTCTGGGACTTCATCAGGTTCTGCTTCCCACGATGCATTAGCAGCAACTACAAATAGTTCTCAGGGAAAAGTAGAACAGCCACCACTGCCTCCTGGGCCACCACCACCTTCTCTTGTTAGTAATGCCCCCGCACAAACATCAGATGCAGAAAGCAAGGCTTCAAACCCAATATCCAACCTTTTGAGCTCATTAGTTGCAAAAGGTTTGATATCTGCATCAAAGAAGGATGCTTCATCTCTCTTGTCTCATCAGATACCAACTCAAATGCAGGAGAGCCTGGGAATGGAGAGGCCTACTCAAATGCAGGAGAGCTTGGGAATGGAGAGGCATACTCAAATGCAGAAGGAGAGCCTGGGAATGGAGATGCCAACTGAATCACCGAACCAGAGCTCAGGCATTTCTACCAGTAGCCCTTTGCCAGCTTCTTCCATTCCAAGTTCATCGGATGCTCCTAGTTCCTCCACCATGGATGAGGTATCATTTGCTGAACCTGCTACAAAAAGTTCAGTTGCCTTACATCAGTCCGCTGCAATGGAAGAAGAAAACCTTATAGGATTAGAATTCAGGCCAGATGTAATCAGAGAATTTCATTCATCTGTGATCAGTAAATTATTGGATGACCTTCCACATTGTTGCAGCTTATGTGGTCTTCGACTTAAACTTCAGGAACGGCTTGATAGACACTTAGAGTGCCATGCCATGAAAAAGACTGAATCAGAAGGTTCTAATAGGGCTTTGAGGGGATGGTATGCTAGGTCAGATGATTGGATTGGTGGAAAGCCAGGGCAATTTGCATTTGAATCAACTGGTTCTGTGAACCAGTTGGAAAAGACGACAGCAAAGAGTGAGCTTATGGTTCCTGCTGACGAAAATCAGTATGCATGCATGTTATGTGGTGAGTTATTTGAAGATTATTTCTGCCAGATCAGGGGAGAATGGATGTTTAAGGGAGCAGTATACTTGACTATCCCATCAAAGGATGGTGAGGTAGGAACTACAGATGGGAGTGCAGGCAATGGTCCTATTGTGCATGCAAATTGCATATCAGAAAGTTCAGTTCATGACTTGGGACTGGCTGGTGGTGTTAAATTGGTAAGGTCTTTTGTCTTTTAACATGGTTACCATTTGTTAACATGCTTACCATACTTTTTTATTAGTTAAAATGTTTCTGCTCTATTTGATTCATTTTTCCCTATGTTTTTGTCACCTGATTGTCAGTGTCACTTCTTGTTAGGAAAATGAAGAATAACACTTTAAGGTGAAAAATCGAGCCATCACTTGCTGTGCCATTATGAGAACCTGATGAAAGAATCCAGGTTTACTTTTCCATAGCTTAAATGTTTAATGGCACTTGTATGCTAATTTTGTTGTGCCTTAGAAAGGTGCCGAGAGTATCACTAGTTGTTTTTGCTCGCATTTTTTCCTTATGTTTTTTTTTCTTCTTTTCAAAGGTCATAGCCTGATAGCAGTACATATAAATACCAGATAGTTTTTGCCTTAATTTTCGTCACTAATGGGTTTAATGTGTTGCGTTATATTTTGTGTTTTTGACTTCACTGGAGCGGATTTGAAATTGATAAAGGAGAAGGCAATCAGACCATGTCGATTCAGCTTCGAAATTGGCTGTTGGCAAGAGCCTGTTTAACATTGAATGTAAAGAAGGCTTCGAAAGAAAAAGAAAGTGAAGAGGAAGAAACAGATCTTTTCTGGTTTATTGTAGTTCCAATTTTTCTCCTTTTTATCAATTTTGACCTCCTGTTTTAGGAGCTGTGGTTTTTGACCTTGTTAGTTGTGAGCATTGTTCCTCAAGTTGCATTACTTTTAAAGAACATGATTTCCTGTTGACTGGCCAGAGGACAAAATTTTGGAATCTGGTGGCTTCTTATTAGGCTCATGCTAAGCAGTTTTATGGGGTTCATGCTAAAGCAGTTTTATTAGGCTCATGCTACTCCTAATAAGACTTTTAACTTTGCAGTATGTGTTGAGGCACATGACGTATATTTTTGAACGAATTATGTGAAAGAGTAAGGAGGGCAATATCCTTTTAACTTGTAAATATATTATCTGAATTTGCAATAATTGATAATGATAAATGAAGCTTAGTAAATATTGGTTGAGTAGGTAAAAAAGGGAATTAATAGGAAATTATTTTGCTTCGTCAAATGAGAAGTGGAACTTGCTTATTTGCTCGCTGCTTATTTGCCGTACAACTTGGAAGGCCAGTGTCAGTTTTCTTCCAGTGTTTTTTCTCTCCCTATGCTCTCTCTGTCTGTCTCCTTTGCGTTTCTCCTTTGTACTCTTGGACAAGTTTGCTTAAGACAATTTTGCATAGGTACTAAACCAAAACTACAGCAAACTTCTTAGCAAAGGAATGAAGATAAGAAGCGTTTCACTTTGTTGGGGCTTTTTTCGTGTTACCATCGTTATCAGAAGAAAAGCATATTCGACCAATTTGCGACAGTTGACAGATACCCTTCCCATCACTGGACTGAGGTCACGGACCTCGATCTCTCCATTATTGCTATTCGTTGATGCTTTTGTGTTTGACTGATAAGGATGACGAATATCATCTTTCATGCTTTTACACCATTAATTAACTTCAAATTCCGTCACACAAGAAAATTCTGTTGCCTCTGGTTTTCTAGGAATTAATCTCACTTTGCTCGCACACTTCAAAGTGAAGAAAAAATATTTTATCCTTTCTTCTTCCAAGTAGGATCTTTCATGCAATGAAAAGCATTTATACTTTGCCCTTTCCTTTAATTTTCATCCCGGTTCACATAACATTCAACAAGCAAACTTGGAACAGATGAAATTACTATTAATCATTCCTTGCATTCATATATTTTACTAGTCACTATGGTGATATATAATAGTAGTTGTTACATTCTTTTTCTTTCTTGGCCTTGGCCCTGGTCCTTGGGTGATAGTTACATACAACTTTATAACTAAACACAACTTTTCTCTTGATTGAGCATAAAAGTACATACTATAATATACCTTGTATGGATTATTTTATCTAAGGCTTATGATGTTGAGTGTAAATGTAATCGAGATGAGCTTCTGCAATCATCCTTCTTTTCAGACATTCCTCATCTTTCTCATGACACTCTTCTGATCCCATCAACTGCACCCCGTATCAAAACAAATTAATCAGCCCATAAATAAATAAGAAGAACAAACAGAGATTTTACTAAAAAGAGGGTGGGTGAACAAAGACAAGAAACGATGGAATTCTTACGTTTGAGAAATCTTCTTTCATATCTGTAGTCAATAAACCAGCTTGATTGATCTGGTTAGCTTTAAGCTCCTTCTCACCTGTAAAATAATTTTACAAGTTGGCACATCTTTTAGACCAAACCATGAAGGCCAACAGAGAAAAGAAATCAAAAAGAGTCAAAGGGGTTTTTGTCAATAACCTACCTTGTTTCTGCGCCAGGAGACGAGCAGAGGTTGAGTAGGAGCAAAGAAGAAAAGCAAAGAGCAGAAAGGTGATAAGCCCAAGAAACTTTTCTTTCATTTCTTTTCCTCGTGTTTTCTTTCTTTTTTCTTTTTGTTTAAAGACAGAAGGAAGAGAGAGAGAGAGGTAGAAGACAGGAAATATGAATGAAGCAGAGTGGAGAAAGGCTACTCTGTATAAATAGCAGCAGAGAGACAGAGCGATGCTTGTTTGCTGCTGCGGTGAACTGATCTTTAAGTCACATGTAGATCCTTAACACGGCAGTTACAACTCTCAACAGAGTTGGTGGCCCCCCCCCC
>NC_030854.1:4683307-4692055 GCF_000208745.1 Theobroma cacao
CCCCCCCCCTCCCCTACTTTTAATTTGCAATCTTTTTCTCTTTAAGGGTTATTTATTAAATGGAAAAAAAATATAAATTTGTCCTTTGTTTGCATTTAGAATGCATAATCAAAACATGGTTTGGTTTCGAGTAGTTTGAGTTTTTAAAATTGGATCATCTGTCTTGGGAATGGATAGGTCGAGTGTTCTAAATGCATATTTTATGTACATGACATGCACACATAAATCCCTTTGCAGTTAACAGTTCATATATAGGATAGATAGTGTTTAAAGGTATGAAGACTTTGACATGTAGGGTTAAAATACGCCTAACAATGCTCATTATCAAAGTATCATCATGTGGGAATGAAGACTAGGAAGGGCACCAAAGCCCACGGAATTATATGCAAGTGGCTGTTGTTTCCCATTGCCCCATTTGGTGGTGGTGCTGGTGGTGGGGACCCAATTCTCCAAAATCACCTTCAAGCTGTGAACAAGAAGATTAAGAAGAAATGAAGTATAATTTTTGTTTTCTACAAAGGGAAATGGGATTTGGGCTCAAATATTTTCTTTACCATTTTTTTCTTAATTTTTTGTGTGGAAAACCAAAGTAGAAGGGAATAGGATAAGACCTACCAAAGCGTCAACAAGTCAATCTGTGGACTATAATACTACTAGTTACCCATTACTTGGCCGACAGCTGTTTCCCATTTGTACCATGTTTCATACTTTCCTTGAGTTACACGCACGTGATAACGCTTTCACTACTTTTTTTCAGGCTTAATTTACAGATTAATTCATAGTAGTTTAATGATTATTTAATCACAGTAATTTCATTTCGTGTTTTCTTTCAACAAAAATAGGGGGATGTTAACCATAAGAAAGAATATTTGCCGCTGTTGAATTGATGTTCAATTCTGAATTAAAGGAAGGGTTAAAAAAAAAACCCATTTCGCTCTACTGGTATTATAATCATTTTGTAAGATCTCAAAGATGTAATTTAATACTATAATCCTAGGACTATGTCATCTTGCTATGTATTCCAAAGAGGTAATGTTGTATAATTCCACTAGTACTCCTTGACTCCAATTAGACTTAATTTAGAGCTTTAATTTCCTTGCTAAAACAGATAACTAACAAGATATAGGTCAATAGGCTTAGCTTCACCAACTCCCAAGATATATATGAAGTATAAGATTATTAGTGGATAATGCTATGTAACTTTCATTATCGTCCTTAAAGTCAAGAAAACAATATTAAACTACAATATTTTTCAATGCATGCTTGATTAAATTTTAATTACTTTTAGCAGACCAATCTGTGGAAAAGAAAAAGACCAAAGTCCACGTCTCCTCTTGAAGCCAAATTCTAAATTTGGGATGAAGTTTTATATATTTTCTTTGAGTAAAGACACCGGGAATTGAAGAAACAATAGTTTATAGTGTGATTTAAATATTAACTTAATTTAATATTGTTGTTTAATAAGGTGGGCTCGCTAACATGTTTATTTTTTCTTGAAATTGCAAAAAGGAAAGGTGACACTAGGTGAGTGATAATTTGGCGTCATTGCTTTGTAAGCCCCATGGCGAAGAAATCAAGACAGCCTAGAGCCTAAGTTTCAACGACACAAAATCAGAAAAAAGGAGACTCCAGCAGGTAGTACGCTTGTCTATTTTGGTCTTTGGTTAGGCAATAGAAACATGACAACCCACTCACGAGGATTACATTCGTATTCCACGTTATATATACACATTAATTCTATTCCAAATTACGCATGTAAACATCTTATTCTTGAAAAAGCTGTCATAATAAGTATGAATCCATGAACTTGTTGCAATCTGAATCTCGAAAGTTCTGAAGTTTTCCAAAGTGAAAGTGAAGGGAGAGATTACAAGTCAATCCTGGGATTCAATCTCTAAATTAAAACCACACATAATCAGAGAATTGAAAACCTAAAAAGGAAAAGGCAAAGAGAGAGATTGGAAAGTGACAAAGGAGATGGTAAATATCAATGTAGGAAGAATAGTGGAGTATTGGAGTCGGACCATGCCTGCTGCCATTTGGATCACATTACATGTGATGCAAAATCAAAGGTTGCCAATACAATCGAGGGCCTACTTGGCCTTTGCTGAATTTCATGATTCCAAATTAAAACCCCGTGCAATGCCTTTCAATGTTTGAAATTTGGCTTCAATAATTGAACTGCCAAAGGTACAGTCGTCTAACTGTGTGAAAGCTATCACTTTGTTTGATGCTTTAAACGAGTTGAAAATTTAGAATGATAAGCTACAAATGGTTGAAGTTCTGCTAGAGAAGAAAAAGCAAAAAAAAAAAAAAAAGGGAAAGAGCACTTGGGAATAGACGTTTTGGTGGAAAGTGAGGTTTTTCCATGAAAGAGAAAATGTTGATCACCCCACTTATCAATGTTGGGCTTTTTGCTTTGTCCTTGTCTTGCGTTCCTCACCCCCAACATTGATGTGAGAATTTTCCTAACTCCAATGCAATGTTTGGAATCTATAAAAGAGAGCACGTTTTAACTCACGTAGGAAGAAATTATAGGGGATCCCTATTGCACATGTTGTTTCTCTTCTTTTCCTTACTCCATCCTTTCATGAAAATAACTTGATGCATACATGCACTACTCTTATATCACATAAACATAAGATATTATTGACCAACAAAATTCTAATAATGTTAAAGAGTTGTATCGATCAATGGTAATGGTTTAACTGCACCTTTAATTAAAACGATACTTGAAAGTTCTTTGCTATGGATTACTTGATATAAAAAAGTCCTTTTATCTTAGTAGTAATATTTTTCTAACGTCAATTTTATAACAAATAAAAATTTTCGTGATTGCATTAGATGTCAAAATTGTTTTTTTATTTATTTATTGAGATTGACACTGGAAAACAATAATGAGTTTATATATATGATTTTGGTTATAGAGAAGAATATTTTAAATTTGGAATTCACAATATTAATATAAAACATAAAATATTTTATTCTTTGAATATAATTTTTTTAAAAAATTAATTCTTGAATAGATTTCTCATGAATATTTATCACAAAATGATGAATTGATGATGAATGAGTTAGGATTGATTTATCATTGACTTTTTTTTAGAATGGACAAAATTCCTTTTGACGATCGAGTATGAGAAGCATCAACATCCATCAATATGCAGACTGATAAGAGTTGAACGTTGAGCTACGGAATATCAAATTCTATTCAGACTAAAACATCAATGAATGAAGACATTTATCTGAAAAAAAATTTTTTGACTGGTGCATGTAGAAATTGCACTTTGCCTTTATAGCTTTCTTACAAATTTGAAAAAAAAAAATCAATGTGTAATCGACAAAAAACGTTGAGGGACCTCAGATTGAAATTTAGGGGTTTGCATATCTTTCATGCATGGAATTTGAAACAAGAATTTTTGTACCAAAGTACTGCATCTCGATTGCTGCAACCGAATTGGATTTTAGTGAAAGAGAGAAGGAATTGGTTAGCTTTAACCAAATGTTTATTTTTATTCCTCACCTAATCTACTTTTTGAATCCTTATGACTTGTGACATATGACATATCCTCTCTCTCTCTCTCTCTCTCTGTTTCACACTTTCTCCATCTCTTTTCTCATTTCTAAATTTCTTTTGTAATAGAATTTATTATTAGTAAGATCTTTGAAACAGGCATATTTTTTCAAGTTGAAGGTAGGAACTGGGAATTTAAACTCAAGACTCTTATTAATTCATCACATTGACAACTATATATGAAGCAAAATGATAACTTGTACTGCCAAAGTGACATGCATGAACTCAAATGAAATTTCTAGCTTGCCAGAATATGTAAGTATTCATAATTTACTCTTGAAAATTGTAATTAAATAATTAATTTTCCTATTCTTTTGCACATAAGTTTATACTTATTGTTATATATGGTGATCATATGAAAGCATATGGAGTATGAAAGGTGATAAGGTAATAATTAATTATAATAAATAAGCAGCTGTTTATCATGTTACACTAATTAAGAAATTATGTAATGGGAGACAACTTTTTGTATTTGAAAAGAAATGCTTTTGAAATGGACTAGACGTGCATGGCATGTTATGCCTCCACCATCCGACACATTTTCTCAATTATTTCATTTCTTTCTTGTATGATTGAGTACTTTGATGAGATTATAAGCTGAATGCAATAAGCAAGAGATCCAGGCATCTTTGACATACTGTATATTGTTTCTATATATGCAAGGGCACAAAGACAACAACCTTAACCTTCTTATAATAAAACAGAGGCCTTTTGTTGAGTGCCCTTCTTGTATGACCTTGAACAGATATAAACACACAAACCTTGAAATTCAAACTTTATACATAAATAGACACATACGCATATGTATCAAGGCGTAATGAGTTATAAGTCATAACTTCTTAATTTACTCTTGATCTTGATACTTCTATTGAATCGAATGAACATTTAACTAGCTAGTGAGGGAAGAAAAGGAGAGGAAAAATGATCAGGGATCAGAAAAGAAAGAGTTGATGACAATTATTTTTAGATGGATTGATATTACTTCCACTACTCAAAAGGGTAATTTCATTAGTTGAACTTTTCTTCAATAGAATAAATATTAATTTCTAATCTAAGCTCTTCCCTTTGCCAAGCTGTATACATACTTATCAACGACAGCAATCTTTTTACCAAAAAAGAAAGTTAGTAGCCAAGGGAATTAACTCCAATTCTGTGTTTTGTTAGATAGTTTGATCATGATAGTATTTGGATTTTTGGAAAAAAATTTTAATAAGTAATTAATATTCATTATTTTAATTTTCAGATTAAATAATAAATGCTATTTATTAAGAGTGCTTACAAGGAAAAGTTGTAATTGAAGAGTTATGAATAGTTACTTTATTAAATATAACTCTTTGAATAGTTATATTATGAAAGATCTTTTAAAAAATAGTTATATTATGAAAGGAAACAACTACTGAAAGAGTTATAATATAAAAGGAAATATTTTTTTAGACTAAAAAACGTATATGTTTGAATATTATATAAACATAGTCATTACGCTGTAATTTGCATTATTATGTTAAAGGAATTAAGGATTTTGTTGGGTCAAAATACCCACCAAGTTTCTATATTCATGTATTTTATTCAATTTAATCCATATATTCAAAATTGAAACAATTTAATTTCTTGATTTTATGAATTGCTTCAATTTAATCTTTCCCTCTAACGGCATCCAATTTTGCTATTAAAGAAGATGACGTCAGCACTAACATGACGCCAACATAATGATGTGGCATACCACATGGCTCCAACGCGATGATTTGGTAGTGCCACATGACACTAATATCATGACATGGCAATATTGACACAATATTGACATGTTAACGTGCCTGTGCCATGTGACAAATAAAAAAATTTCAAAAAAATTTGTGTCACGTTATAAGGATTAAATTGAATAAAAATATATAATACATGGATTAAATTAAACAAAATTAAGATATTGAGAGACTAAATTGAAAAAATATTTAAAAAATATAAATATTTAAGTAGATGATAAATATACTTATTAATAAGCCAAATATTTAAGTGTAGAAGATTTAAGGTGTTAATAAATATATATATATATATATATATATATATATATTCTTACTTGATTATTTGATTTTAGAATATGTATATTAATTTATCTTTTTTGCAAAAATGAAATTTGAATTCTCCTTCTATAAAAAAATTTTGAAAAAAATTTTATACTTAAAGCCAAATTTAGATGAATAATTTGCATTATGTTAGAATAAAATAATTTAAAAGACTAAATAAAAATTTTTTCTTCTATTTATAATAGTATAAAAATTTGAAATTTATTTGTTTAAGTTATTAATTTTAGCTGAATTCAAATTAGCAACATAAGTTGATTTAGTTTTTTCTTTTAAAAAAAATAAAAAAGGGAGATATGGAGTTAACGATAATTATAAAAATAATTTCTATTTCTGACTTGCTTAAATTGAGTATGATGATCCTCTTAATACACTCATAAAATCTAAGCTACTCCACCCCTTCAATTATTTATTTATTTTTTTATGTTTTTATTTTATTTAATATTTCAAGTTATATTTTTTAGATTGAAATGTCCTGAAGTAAAGACTGCATTTATGGCTGATAAAGTTAAATATAATTGTAAATATTTGTATCATTTTATTTTGTATTTACAAATTTTTTGTACATTTAAATTTATCAAAACTTGATTATGGTATTTGAATTTAAATAAAATCGTTTTATAAGAAACTTTGAGTAAATTTAAATAAAAGGTAAATTGGGTAAGGATTAAATAATTCTAAAGAATGAGTATTTATAAATTGTTAAAGTTGTAACTATGATGTGACATAAATTTTTTTTAGAAATTTTTTAATCTGCCACGTGGCACTAATACGTTAACATGTTAGTACCATATCAACATTATCACGTCAATATATTAATACCACGTGGCATTACCATATCATCACGTCGATGCCACGTGGCATGCCACATCATCATGTGGTGCCACATCAGTTCTGACATCATCCTCTTTAATGGTAAAATTATATGTCATTAGGAGGAGAGATTAAATTGAAGTAATTTTCAAAATTAAGGGACTTAATTACTTCGATTTTGAGTATATGAATTAAATTGAAGAAAATATATGAATATAAAGACTTTGTGGGTATTTTGACCATTTTATTATATTCTGAAAATTAGAAAAATACTTTAAAAAAGTATTCTATTCACACCCTCAAAGTCATATTCTTCTTCTCAATTAGTTTGCTTGATGATTATTGAACAACCCAACAAGTTCTCTTATAACCATCTAAGTTGCATCCAGATATCGTTTATGGTCTGCAATCTGCATATGCACACAATATGTGGTTGAGATGAACTTATTGGCCCCTCATGGCATCCCAACAAAATGTTAGGCAACAGTAGTAATCCAAAACAATCTGTTTACTGTCATTATCATAATCTCATTATTTGCAATTTGGGTACAGATCATTTGCTTCGAAGGTCAAAAAAGCTAAAAGAAACAAGCCATAATAGCAAATCTAGATTAAGTTATATTGATCTAATGTTGCAGGTCTTGACCATTAGTAGACTAATATTTACTGTAAACAGTTTTCTGCTTTTCCTTTTAGTTGGTTAGGTCTATTGAAACTTATATATATTTAAGGAAATTAAGAGACATTTCCTATATGCAAGTTGCAGGGCTTGTTTTAGAGATTGACAATCACTAAGCCCCCACATAAGTGAAACTTTTTATCTACTTATTAGTTTAAGGCCACTTGAGATCATCTGTGAATGTGATTTGTTAAGTTTCTGTCATCTTCCAGTTGAATTTTTGGAAAAGCCTTTTGTAAATAAAAGAATTTTGGGTGCGAAAGATTGGAGTACTTTCCCAAGCTGAGGCTTGTAAACAGCAATATTTTATCGACAAAAATCTTTGAAGAAAATTGTTATTAAAAAATGTTGAGATGGTCTAGTTGGTCTAAGGCACCAAATTAAAGTTTTGGTCGGAAAAGGTGTGGCAATTAAAAAAAGTAAGATAAAATACCTACACCTTCGAAGTTTTAATCAAAATTTCAAATGAGTTTATTAGCTTTTGAAATGGACACTCTGCTCTCAAAGAAATATCTTTCGCTAGACACATTAGTTCAGCTGTTAGTCATTTGCTAGTGTTTTTATTAATTTAATGACATGACAATATTAAAAAGATAATTTTATTTTTTATTAATTTAAAAAATTACTATTATATTTTTTTTTTTACAAAAAAAAATTTAGGGAAAAAAATTCAGGGGAGCACTTGCCATGGGGCGGTCAACCGGCGAATGGGAGCGTTGCCGACTGGTCACATTATTTGAGAGAAAAAATGGGAGAGCAAGGAAAGGACATTTTACTCCTTTTCATATTTTATTATAGTGTTTACATTTTTGAGACAAATTATTCATTTCAAAAACTAATAAATTCACGTGAAATTATAACTAAAAGTTAGGAGGTGAGAATATTTTACCTAAAAAAGTAATGTTGAGATGGATAAGTAACCAAAACAAAAGAATACAATTAAAAAAAAAAGTAATGTTGAGATGGTCGAGTTGGTCTAAGGAGCTAGATTAAGGTTTTCGTTTGAAAGAACATGGGTTCAAATTCCATTCTCAACAATTTTATTTTTTTGCAAAATGAAAGAAACAAAAAATAAAAGTATGGTCAAAATACCCACCAAGTTCATGTACTCATGCATTTTGTTTAATTTAGTCCTTATACTAAAAATTGAAGCAATTTAATTTTTTGATTTTGAAAATTGCTTCAATTTAGTCCCTTCCTCTAACGGTATCCAATTTTGCTATTAAAAATATAATGTCAGCAATAATGTCATTGCTGACGTGGTATGTCATGTGACGTTGGCGTGATGATGTGATAGTGCCACATGCCACTAATATGATGACGTGGTAATATTGACTTGGCATTGGCATGTTATCGTGTCAATGCCACTTGACAGATTAAAAACTTTTCAAAAAAATTTTTGTGTCACATCATAGGGATTAAATTGAACAAAAAAAATACTACAGGGACTAAATTAAACAGTATTAAGATGTTGAGGGACTAAATTAAAAAAAAATATTTGAAAAATATAAACCTTAAGTAGATTATTAATATGCTTATCAATAAGCCAAATATATGTGTAAAATATTTATGGTGTTAAAAAAAAAATATATATATATATATATATA
>NC_030854.1:4692861-4698507 GCF_000208745.1 Theobroma cacao
TTTTTTTAAAAAAAAAAAATTTTTATTTGCTACATGACACTGATGCATCAGTATGTTGGCGCCACATCAGTATTGCTATGTCATCATATTAATGTCACGTGGCATTGCCATGTCGTCACGCGAATGCCACGTGGCATATCACGTCATAAAAAATGTGCTACATCAGCACTGATATAAGAGCTGACATCATTCTTTTAACAGTAAAATTGGATGCCGTTAGAAGGAGAGACTAAATTGAAGTAATTCTCAAAATTAAAAGACTAAATTGCTTCAATTTTGAGTATAGAGACTAAATTGAACAAAATGCATAGGTACAAGGGCTTGGTGTGTATTTTGACCATAAAAATATAATACTTAAAAATTCTTAAATTATTTAAAAAATTCAAATAAGTCTTTTTTCTCATTTTTTAACAAATGTCTATAGCTTTTATGAAGAAATATGCTCCTAAATTATTCAAAAAAGTCTTTTTACTCATTTTTTAGCAAAAGTCTATAGCTTTTATGAAGAAATATGCTCCTAAATTATTCAAAAATTCAAATAAAATCTATTTTCTTGTTTTTTAACAATGGCCAATAGCTCCTAAATATTTAAAAAATTCAAAGAAGTCAATTTTTTTTTCATTTTTTAACAAAAGTCTACAGCTTTTATGAAGAAATATGCTTCTTAACTATTCAGAAAATTCAAATAAGTCTTTTTTCTCGTTTTTAAACAAAAGTCTATAGCTTTTATGAAGAAATATGCTTCTAAATTATTCAAAAAATTCAAATAAGTCCTTTTTCTCGTTTTTTAGCATAGTCTATAGCTCTTAAATTATTTAAAAAATTCAAATAAGCTATTTTTTCGTTTTTTAACAAAAGTCTACAGCTTTTATGAAGAAATATGCTCCTAAACTATTCAGAAAATTCAAATACATTTTTTTCTCATTATTTACAACAGTCTACATCTCCTAAATTATTTTTAAAAAATTCAAATAAGCTTTTTATGAAGAAATATACTCCTAAATTATTTAAAAAATTCAAATAAGTCTTTTTTTTCTTGTATTTTAACAATAATCTACACCTTTTATGAAGAAATATGCAAAAATGACAAAAATTGAAGAAGGTTGAGATGGCCAAGTTGGTCTAAGGCGCCAGATTAAGGTTTTGGTACGAAAAGGCGTCAGTTCAAATCTCACCCTCAACAATTAATATTTAAAAAAACTCTTAAATTATTTAAAAAATTAAAATAAATTCTTGTATTTTTATTTTATACAAATTAGCCCTTATCATATTTTAAACCAAATTAGTTAATTATTCAAAAAATTCAAATAAATCTTTATATTTTTATTTTAAACTAAATTAGCCCCTATGATTATTTTAAACAAAATTAATCCTTATTTTATGCTTAATTTAGTTAAAAGTGACACTTGTCATTCTATACTGCATGATTTTAACTTAGTATGCTGAAATATTATAATTGATTCAATGTGACATGTTGAAAAATACAATATTTGAAAAAAAAACTCTTAAATTGTTCTAAAAATTCAAATAAGTCCTTATATTTATTTTAAACCAAATTAGCCCTTATGATTATTTTATTAATGATGACGTAATATGCTAATACTTAAAAAAAACTCATAAATTATTCAAAAAAATTCAAATAACCTAAATCATTTAAAAGAAGTTCAAATAAGCCTTTATATTTTTATTTTGAATCAAATTAGCTCTTATAATTAATGCTTCACTTAGTAAAATGCCACTTATTATTTTATACCTCATAATGCTAACATGGTATGTTAAAATATCATAATTGATGATAATAGTATGCTGACGTATCATAATTAATGATGATTGGTATGATAACATGATCATATGGTATTTTTCACTCTCAATATCAGCATTACATCAATGTCATGTGAATATAAAATGATAAGTGATGTTTTAATTAATAAAAATTAATCAAATATTAGTAATAAAGATTCATTTGATCAAAAACAAAAGTATAAGAACTCAATTAATAAAAGAATAAAAATTTATTTAAATTTTTTAAAAATAATTTAAGGATTTTTTCAAGTATTATATCGAAGAGAAATAATATATAAGACAAATTTATAAGAGTAGAACTGACATTGCACAAAACAACCATTCGTAGCTTCAATTCTACTACAGAATGGAGAGAGTTCAACTCCTAAGAATTGGAAAAAAATGTTGCTTTGATTATGAAAGCCAAGGAGCAAGTGAGAAGAAGCCAAAGCAGAATTCAAAAATCAGATCTTTGATAAAGATTTGGACCCCCAATGTTTTGACGAGGTCAATTACAAGTTAAAATACAACACATCAACATAAAAGCCAGATCAATCGCACCTACTGTTAGATTTGAACCTGAATCTAACAGTGTGAAATTCTGCTCTTGTCATCGAGAAAATTCAACTTGGGATGAGGAGTAAAACGGGCAGAGAGTGTGATAATCCAAACTGTGCCTTGGTCAGAATCACTGGATTGGGATTTACAGGCCCACTAAATGAAAAGGAAAAAGAGGTAAAAAGGACTCTAGAAGCCCAGCCCTTACTCTTCTTCTTGGACTGCGACAGGAGTTTCTCCATCGGGTGCATCCATCCATGAATATCAGAGAACCATACGACCCAAATATTTAAAATAAAGAAGAATTCCAAATGCTGGTCAGTATGTTGTTCTGATGTAGCTGCTTCTGCTGGAAAAAAAAAAACACAAAAGAAAAAGATATATATCTTTATACTAGTTGACACACCATCAAATTTCAAAAAGAGTTTTGTAAACAAAATAATATGAAGAAAAGGAAAAGAATATGTATTGGTGGAGCATGTTGCCTGCTTGAGATGGATTTGCACCGTAAAAAGTGGATTTTCTTTCCGCGGTTAAAATAAGTGGGTTCCCCACCATGATTTCATCTTCTTTTCATTTTGCCAACCACTGGTTTGCCCAATTGGCACTTCTCTAAAGTTAAGTTGTTTGTTGTTGTTAAATTTAGGATAATATATCTTTATTTTCTTAAACTTTGTTCATAATTTCACATGAAATTTTTAGTATTCGAAATAATTTGTCTGTCTTAAAAAAATATTTTTCGTTGAACACATAATTCTGCCCGTTAATCAATTGTTAGTGGTTCCATTACTTTAATGATGTGGTAGCATTTTTAGGACAATTTTATTCTTCTTTCATATCTAAATCAATCAAAAGGTAAAACTCTCTCAAAATTCAATTTTTTTTTTTTTAATTTTGGAAGTTCTCGCAGAGCCAGCTATCCCGTTAAAGTTTTGATAATAAAGAAATATAGTGTACATAATGGACGGAGATATAAAAGTATACCTCCAAGTTAAAAAAATTATGAAAATTTTAGTACCTACTAACGGCTCCACTTTATGTGCATAATGCCCTGAATGCAACAATAAAGAGAAGTTTCCGTTGTTACATGATACTAGAAAACAATAAAAATAAATTAGAAATATTATTCTTTTACATTTATTTAAAACGAATATAAGGTAAATTTAGTTTATCTAATTTTAATATGCCACATAACTCACCTTGAGCTTGTGTAAATACTTGAAGATTTTGATGTTTGTGACCCTGGTTTGACAAGAAGTCTGCAATCTAATTACCTTCTCTGTAAATGTGTGAAATTCTATAGGAAATATTTTGGAAATATTTTCTTATAAATTTCAATAAATACCATATCTCATGGGACTTTTTTTTTTTGAGAAATTTAAAATAATTTAGAGACATATTTGATATTATAATAATTTAATATATAAAATTTAACCATGCCACATTCAGGTTTAAAAGAGGCAGCCTACTTATTCATCAATTAATAACATTAACATCAGCGCCTATGTTTATATAATTAACCATTATAGTATTATATTAGGGTTAGGCTGGAGTGATCAAATGATGCTGACTAATTTAGATAAGAAATAAGTGTTGTGTAAGGAAGTCATCAATTTTGCTAAGTTTCTTTTAGTTCCGTGTGGAAGTAATTCTCCATCTCATAGATTGAATAGCTTGACTAGTAGTATGATACACTTTGTCTAGAAGAAAAGCGACAGGGGTAGACCTTCTAACAAGTGGAATTATGCAGCACAACTAGTACCATTATGCGTGTAGATTTTCTCTGCTATTATTTTTGTGCTTTTCAAGATAACTAATATATATATACGATCACATGCAATATACTCGAATAATTTTTTTTTATTTTTAAATAATATTATCTATTAAATATAATATTTTAAAAAGTTAATTGTTTGTAAATAATAGATAATTATATAAAAATAATAATTAATGTTTCAATTATTTAAAATTAAAATTTTGTAATATTAATATATAAATTATTCAATATTATTAAAATTAAAAAAATATTTTTAATAAAAACCACTCAATACAATGAAATTCTTATTAACAAATTGGATAGATTTTATTGATATTTATAATAAAAAAATTTTAATAATAATCACTCGATACAATTAAAATTCTTATACATTTATAAATTAATCAAATTTTATTTATATAATAAAAAATATTTAAAATGATAATTTAGAATTATAACAAATAAAAATGATTATTTTTGTTAACAAAAAAGTTTTCCAATATTTATATTTTTATACATATTACATGTATAAATATAAATTTCAAATATAGAAACGTAAAACGAATACTACTAATATGTTAATAACATTAAAAAAAAACATAACAAATTAAATGGAGTAGCCTAGTAGGGGTACAAATTTATCGCGTTAGAAGCTTCCAAGGCAGAAAATTTCATATATTTCTTCAATATTTTTTCCGTCAGTTTTGAAAGTTTTGATGCCCTACCAATCTTCGTTTATGATACAATAGAATATTAGTATTTCTTTTGAGCTTTTTTTTTTATTTAACTTTTGATCACCTCAAGGTTGAAAACAAGGCTCAAAAAATTTGATTGAGTTTTGAAACTTGAGATTTATCGGTTTAATTAGTGAAACTACGTACGCTCGCATACTAAAACTAGATCATGCCTGCTGTCAATTAAAATTACATTAAAAAAAAGATTTCATTAAAATTCATCTATAGAATTAAAATGGTGTCGATTGTCAATCTTGAATTTTTAATTTTATTATTATTATAAATATAAAACTTAATATATATATAATATGATTAATTTTATAATTATCTTTTAATCATCTCTTGTATAAAACTTTAAGTATATCATCATATAGAATGGCCATTGCCCATTGAGTAAAACATGCATGCACAATTATATAGTGGACTTTTCTTGCATTGGTTTTTTTTTAATCGAAAAAAATTCCATGTGCACACCATGTTTGAAAGAAAGGAAAAGTGAGCGTTGGAGATGATGAGGTTAAACTTTTGAAGAGACAAGAAGGAAGAGAAATGGCTTGAAAGAGGCTGAGTAAGATGTAGATCAAAACAAGGGGTTTTTGTTTTTTTTCCAAGGGTGGAGGCCAGATTCTTAGAATAGAAGAAAACATGGGTTAAACATAAAGGTCAAAATCATTCAAAAAGGGAGGAGAAGTGTAGACACATAAATTAAAAATAATAATAATAAAAATAAATATAAATTAAATAAAATAAAATAAATAAAAATAAATAAATAAAAAAATCGGGATGGCTGGGCGTACGCCCAGCCATCCTTTCGCC
>NC_030854.1:4707498-4833371 GCF_000208745.1 Theobroma cacao
AAAAATAATAAATAATCCAAAAATTTTTATTAAACATATAATTGGGTGAATTATAAATCACCTAAATCAATAAACGTGTGCATGTAGATATCATCATTTTATCCTGTCATAGCATACCACATTTATCTTGCAAATGGTGCGGGAGTCCCGATGATGGGATTTCCCCGAGGAGCTTGTAGAGACGAGTTCTTCCGGGGATATCTCTAGGTGAGAAAAATTTCGAGACTTCACCAAAGCGTTGGGATGGTCTTCGAACAATTTTCTAATAAAAGATTACCTACTCCATTATTTAAAATAAACAAGTCATAACATCATTTTACATTTGCGTCATGTGCATACGTAAAACTAACAAAACTCAGTCAGTCAATTTAATAAAAAATTTAATTAATAAAGTAAGGAGTAAATTAAGAGAAGGCTATATTAAGAATAACTTAAGATTAAATGGTACCGTTCGTGTAACGAGCGCCACGGAGGTGCTAACCCTTCTCCGTGCATAACCGCACTCCCGAACCCATCTCTAAAAATGTGGACCAGTTATCGTTCTTTCGACGAATCTAAAATTAATTTAGGACTTTGTCGATTAGAATCTGATTAATAGGTGACCGATCACACCTAGATAAAAAAGGTTGGTGGCGACTCCCACACCTTGATATTCAATTTTCGTCCGTGTCTGGCGGACGGGTTCCCAGACCCGCACGTCACGACAAGAAGAAGTTGTACAAATTAAGGAAGAGCGAGATAGATGGCTTTAAAGAGAGTATAGTAGTAATTGTTTGTAGTATGGAAAATATTTAGTTATTTGGTGGTCGAATTCCGAATGTCAACCAACATTGTGGTTACCATAAATGGTAGAAGAAAAACTTGTTGGTTGTCCATCTACCCTCTCTCTTTGTCAACCCCTTGGCTTTATTGCCCCGTTTTGAACTTTGATTCTAGGTCAATCCGCTTTGTATTTTCCTCACCCAAAGTCACCTCATCATGTATTTATTGCTCAAAAAGGGCCAAAAATTTCCCTTTTTATACATTTTTCTTTCTTTTTTTTTTTCAATTTTAACTGCTAATACTTTGAAAACACACGTTAGCAAAATCTTTTTATTCAAAATAATATTCTAAAATTTTATTGAACATATAAGTATCGCATACAAGTCACAAATTCATAAGCTATAACATATATTAAACTTGCAATTTCAATTCGGTGTTTAATTAAATTTAATATATTTTATATTTAAACATTTGATTCATTGATCAGTACATAATTCATTGTTTAAAGAATAAAGTTTCAATTCTTTTTTTTATATTTAAAAAAATATTAATATATTTTATTTAGTTCTATTTATGTTGCTGAAATGTAAGAATAAATTCGTAGAACAAATTTAACACTATATTAATTTGAGTGAAATGTAATATATTTAGTATGTACAATATACGTAGAAAGAGGTAATTAATGAATGAGAAAATGGGAGATACCGAAATGCCCAATCCTTGCCGGAGATGTCACAAGTCTTTAATGGGTGGTTGATAGAAAGAGCTCGATTCTTTTGACGTTGTAAATATTGGTTTGACTTTCGCTTAGCTCGAGGGGCGTTGGATGAACAGCTGTATAGTTTTTCATTGACCTTTTTATACGAAATTATGACAATTGGGTGTTATATTCTACATTTACTATCTTTCCAATACAAAAATATATAAGGCGGTAGCCTAATCCCAACAAACATTTCTAGAATCTAAAATCAAATAAAAAAAGAAGAAAAGTTCGGCTTTCTCGTCAAGCTCTCGTGTGTTTATCTGAGGACTATATAAATGTGGAAAATTTTGGCTTCTGTATCATATATGCAACATTGCTACTAATAGACCGAGATTCAAAGGGATTTTCATTTCTTTTTTTCCTCAATTTGAATCATCGGGCAGTCAAAAGAAAATAGGAGCAGGTTGTTAATCAGAAACGTTGATGGATTATTCAAAAGATTAGTTTTGGTTCATCAAATAGCCTTTAAGTAAACTCTGAAATTTAAGCCACCAGAGAAACGAAAATAGTCTTCACCTCTCCTTTTCAAAACTAGAATTTAGAATTTTTAAAATGATTTTTTTTTACTAAAAGGAATGCCCATAAAAACCCAAGTTTAAAATTCTTAGCCATTGATGTGTGAACCGACCTCAATCTAAATTGTTAAACATTAGAAGATAACTCAATTCAAATTCGTAAGTAATTAAATTCTAGAATGTAGATTCAATATGCAGTGCGTATATAATTGATTAATTGTATCATAACGGAACTTGGAACTCCCACCAACAGCAAGAGTCAAGAATATGGGAGAAGAGCATTTATTATGACGATGCAATCGCATTCTGCAACTTGCAAACAGCCCCTGGTGGAGATTCACCCAAACTAAAAGTCTTTTTTTACTTTCGGTGGATTCGATTTCTTCATTGTATTATTTTGTTTCTAAAGTCTCAAGATTAGTAAAAATAATAATTTAAAAGTATCTAAAAGATCCTTATTATCGATTTAAAAACTAAAAATAATTTTAGTTCATAATGGCTAGTGACTATATAGGAACTATAAACGCCCTTTCATGGCTGCTTATAAGTTCCTCTCAATCTTAATCCTCTCTCTCTCTCTCTCTCTTCCTTCTTTTCCCTCTTCCAAAATGGAAAGGCCGCTTAACTTGGTGGCTCGTCCGCTTTCGACTAAGTTCCTGTCTATACTCATCATTCCATTTCTCTACACGTTGACATGGCCATTCATCGACGCCGCAGCCACCCAAGAGCTTCTCAAAGGCTTTGAAGCTACCCCAAATCCTTCAATCTCCTCGTTCCAATCTCTCCTCGACGATTCCTCAGGAAAGTTCTCTTTCGGTTTCCTCCGAGTCAACTCAACCCAACTCGCTCTGGCCGTTCTCCACGTGCCTTCCAATGAACCCCTCTGGCTCGCCAACGCGACCACCTTGGCTCGCTGGTCAGACCACACGAAGGTCTTCTTCAATGGCAGTCTTGTGATTTCAGATTCCCTTACGAGGGTGTTTTGGTCAACTGAAACCCAAGGTGACAAACTCGTCCTCTTAAACAATTCCAATCTTCAGATACAAAAAAGCCTCGATAACAGCAACGACGACTCAACTGTGTTATGGCAAAGTTTTGATTCTCCCAAAGATACCCTTGTCGAAACTCAAAATTTCACTTCTACCATGTCGCTCATTTCATCAAATGGCCTATATTCAATGCGCCTAGGTAGCGATTTCATTGGATTGTACGCAAAATTTGATTTCTATTCTGACCAAATTTATTGGAAGCACAAAGCATTACAAGCCAAAGCTCAAATTATTGAAGGTAATGGACCAATTCACATCAGAGTTGAACCAGATGGGTGGTTGGGCATGTACCAAAATGGAACAACGCCGGTCGATATTGAATCTTTTAACAGCTTTCAACGACACCTTGATGGACTCCTTATGGTTCGGTTAGAACCGGACGGGAACCTCAAAGCATATTATTGGACCGGGTCAAGTTGGGATTTGGATTATCAAGCTATTCGTGACACTTGTGAGTTACCACGTCCCTGCGGTTCGTACGGTTTGTGTACTCCCGGGTCGGGTTGCTCTTGCTTGGACAATAATACGGAATTTTCAGCCGGTGAGTGTTCCGGACCGGGTTCGTACTTTAATGATTTGTGTACGGACCCCAACACTCTAAGCGACATCAGGGTATTAAGAAGAGAAGGAGTGGAGGCGCCGTTTAAGGAGTTAACGAGGTACGAAGCGATGTCGTCCTTGGAAGAATGTGAGGACTCGTGTGAAAGAAATTGTAGTTGTTACGGGGCGGTTTACAACAATGCATCCGGGTTTTGCTACATATTGGACTACCCGATCCAAACCCTGTTGGGAGTGGGAGATGACAGTAAAGTTGGGTATTTCAAAATGATGGAAGGAGCAAGGAAGAAAAAAGTGGATGCTGGTTTAAGAGTGGGGATAGGGTTATTAGGTGGGGCCATAGCGTGTTTGATCGGGGCAGTCGGGTTCGGAGGCTACAAGATTTGGAGGAGTAGGAGAGGGGTGAATCGGATGTTGGAGGAGGAAGCGGGTGGGGTAATATCTGGCCCGTATAAGGATCTCGGGTCGGCCAGCTTTAGATCGATCGAGATGTGTAGTGGGAGTAGTCGATAACATGGGATGACTTGGTTATTTCATTTTAGAATTCAATGTTCCAATCCTTGTTCTCTTTTGGCTGGCTTTTCCCAACCAAAAAAAAGAACAATAGATGTGTATTAATGTATACATAAAATAATGTGAGATGAGGTAAGCAATGACATAGGACTAGGGGGTTTGACTAAATTTTTGAGGGTCATCACTCACTTTTGGTTGGCCTTGTGGATGTGGGGTCAACTTTTTGTTTTTAACAAATTTCTTTTTGGGGGTTTTGTTTTATTTTAGACGAGGATGGGACCTATCTAATCCTGATGGAAGATCTTTTTAAACTTGTAAACTGTGTTTTTTTGTAGAGGATATACAGTGGACTCTGCACGTGGGATCATGTGGGCCACCCTTTGATGTATTCCTAGATGTTATAATTTGATCATAAATTCTTTTTTTAAAAAATTAAATATAAAAACTATACTGTTCAAGTCGTGACATATATTTAACCGAATGGTATGATGTGGACAACAATTATTTTGTTAAGTTTGTCTTTGATTGATGAATAAAAAAAATCCATTTAAGAAAACAACAACGGGTGTTGATCAGTTGATAGATTTTATGAATACATACGCTTTTACAATTTTAACGAAAAGGAAAGTCTCTTTGATGCAGTGATTACTTGGTAAAAATTTTTATTCATTTGTAATGAATAAATTCATAAAAATTATAAGATTTAAATTTGATGAAAAAATACGTGATAATTAACATTATATTTGATTGATATCTTTATTCTACTTATTGATTTATACTTCACCTATGATGTTTATGAAAGAATATTATATATATCTGATTGGCTCGAACAAAGATTTGCATACTGGAATCTTTTCCATTCCCCATGCATATTTTCTCTCAACGTGGGAGTTCGTTTCAATCTATGATGAGAATCCCCCCAACAATTAACCCAGCCTTCCTGGCTTCTTCCTTGTATGATTATCATCTTCTCACGAAGGTCGAATCGAAAGCCCAACTCTTGCCCAGAAAAAGAGTTTCAAATATATTTGAAAAAGCAGCCCAATCACTTTTGGTTGGACATGAATCATTTCATACATATGTCAAAATCAAAAAATGATAATTCAATTTAAATCATAATCCATCAAGTATATATATATCTTCACACAAAGGTCGAATAAAGGCCCAACTCTTGCCCAGAAAAAGAGCCTCAAATGTATTTGAACAAGCGGTCTGATCACTCTTGGTTAGATGTGAATCTTTTCATACGTATGTCCAATCCCAAAAGTAAAAACTCAATCTTAATCACAATCCATCAAGTATATATATATATATTATCTTCTCACGAAAGTAGAATCAAGGCCCAACTCTTGCCAAGAAAAAAACCTCAAATGTATTTGAAAAAGCGGCCGGATCACTCTTGGTTGGATATATAGTCATTTCATACGTATGTCTAAATCCAAAAATGAAAATTCAATCTTAATCATAATCCATCAAGTATATATATATATATATATATATACTATATATAAATAACTTTTCCTAATATGGTTTAAATCATAACAATAAAATGTAATTTATTTAACCAAATGGGCCAACCCAANTATATATATATATATATATATATATATATATATATATATATTAAATTTCGTTATTTACCAAGTAATCTTATTCAATCAATTATTCGATCATCAAAATCTTTCAAAATTCCAAAAATTAAGTTCATCCCAATTTTTCAAACCCTATATGCTTTATCTTGATATAGATCAAACAAAATCTAGATATGTATGGCATTTAGAATTCAAATTTTTTTTAGGGTCAGTATCCACTTGGAAAATTCACAATGCAAGTAAATTAATACCCTTCAGGAATGCCTTTTAGTGCCAAACAAGATTGTCAGAGATTGAAGCAAAATGGTAGTAGGAAATAAGTGCAGTTGATGCTCTTCATAGATTGAAGATGCTACTTGTAAATAATAGATAAATAAAAGAATAAACGCAACATTTTGATGTGCAGTTGAAGAGAAAAGAAGACAAATGTGAAACGCATAGTTTGGAGCTGACAAAGAAGACTGTTGATTACATAGCCATTGATCATTTTTTAATTCTTTTATTAGTTAGTTAATCACTATAATTAGTTACACTATTTTATCCTTTTCTTAGTGTTAGTGTAGATACTATATAAAATGGCCACTCTTATATGTTTTTCATGATAAGAATGAAGAGCATTTTCCCAAAATATTCTTTACAAAATCTCATTATTCATCATTGTATCAAAGCAGCTTGAAGTTTGCAGAAATTGATGTGGGAATCCTAGAAAGGTTTAGAGCAGTAGCTAACTTGTTTTATCTTCACTTTCACATCATCAGTTCTATTCCTTAATCTTTCGATAAGTTGATTCAATTTTCTCAGGTTGTTCGTCTCTGCTTTTAACTTGTGAATCATGTCAAACTCATCTGAATCGAGACCTCAAGTGTTTCAAACCTCGAATGATTCGAGATCAACATTATCACCCATTGTAGACCCCCAATCACCATACTTCTTACACCACACTAATCACCTTGGATCAGTTGTAATCAACCCTAAGCTAACCACAAGTAACAATCAAGCATGGAGTCGATCCTTCCTATTAGCACTGTCAGTTAGAAATAAAATAGGATTCATCAATGGTTCAATCCCAAAACCAGAGATTACAGATCCTATTCCCAAACCTTTTGTAACAACCTATTAGTTGCTTGGCTTCTAAACTTCATTACATAACCCATAATAGTGTTTTACATGGAGTTAGTAAAGGAAATCTGGGACATACTTAAGCAAAACTTTGCCCAACGTGATGATATTAGGGTTTGCAATTTGCAATACACCCTAGGAAACATAACACCAGGGACTGTTGGTGTAAGTGGAGTTTAGATGGAATTCGAGGAACTGGCAAAATTGATTTCAAGGTGAACTTTTCAATAGACGCTATCTTTAAGACTTATTTCGCCCCACCACTTGGTATGCAAAGGGTAATAATGCGAATAGCCTTAAGGATACAATGAAGTCAACGTCTAACTTCGTATTGCACTTTACGAGAGCAGACTGTTAGATACACCCGAGTGTTTGTAAAGTTGTTTGGCCTTAGAGCCTACTTTCTGAAACAAGTAAATTATAAGGAATTTGAAAGCTTTTATAGATGATGGGAACTTAAGTGTTTATGTTAAAAGAACACAACACTTTTTTTGCTCTTGATATCTCTACACTTGCTTTGTGTTTGATTTTATTAGTGTGTCAAAATGGTTGGCAACAAGCCCTTTATATAAGCTTGTAAGTGTCTCTTCTTCAACAACACAACCCTTTCATTAAGACACCTTTTTGTCTAAAAGGTATTTTTACATTTTGCCAGACACAACTTTTGGATAAATATATTGTTTCAATAATCATCTTATGAAAAGATAACTATTCATTCCATAGATTATAACCTTTGAGTTATGATTTGAAATAATAACTTTTCATTTTTAACTTTTGAGCATGGTGTCTTTTCAATATGTCTCATAATTTTTAGATGTCATTTTACCAAGAGACATAACCATTCACATGAAAACCTGCTTATAATCCAATAGACACATTATCTGATATAACCTTTGAGCTAAAATAGCTTTTCATCATGTGACATAACTTTTTGATTTTGAAAATACACCAACAAGGACTAGATCCGTTGATGCTTACTTCATAGAGCTTAAAGGAGTTTGGGAGGAATCGCTAATGTGGTAAATGCAATGCTAATTGTTTTATAAGATATTCTGACCAGTACCAGAAAAATATGGTCTTCAGAGTTTTTAATGGCTTGAATGATTCTTATTTTTCCATAAGAACTTAAGTCATCATGTTGGATCCCATACCAACCCTGGATAAGGTGTAGAGCCTTGTGTCAAGAGAAGAAACACAGAGGAATTTGATGCTTCAAACACATCTTGCTCTAGAATCATCAGCTATGCAAACAGTTAGTGATGTCAAGAAAAAGCCAAGCAAAGATTTACTTTGCTCACATTGTGGAAAAAAAAGGGCACATTAAGGAGAAATGTTACAAATTGGTTAAATTTCCAAAAGACTTTAAATTCATAAAAATGAAAATCAATCTCAAAGAGAGAGATACAGTTCTGAATAATGTGGCATATAAGCAGTCTGTAAGAATACAATTTGACCAAAAGGATGATGCAGCAGGTGCAAGATCCATGTCCCAAATATCCATCTTTAAACAACAGGTCAGCAAGCTAATGGAGCTCTTGAATGAGAATGTGATCACTTGCAATGATGATAAGGCTTCCACACCACTAAACAGTAACCAAAGTAAACCATCCTTAATCAACTCTGCCTTTGCAGGTATAGAATCCAATCACCCTTGCTTCAATACACCAAATAATATACCATATTGTTTCAAACATATCGGTAGCCTTGTGATTAAACAAGATAGTTGGATCATAGATTTTGGTGCTTCTAACAATATTTTGTCACTTTTTAGACAAATTTATTCTAGCTCAACCAGTTAATAACCATTATGTTCATTTGCCTAACAATGGTAAAGCTCTTGTCACTCACATAGGGACTATCGGATTATCACCTCTGTTAATGCTTAAGAATGTTCTCTATGTTTCTAGCTTTAACTTCAATTGCATATAAGTAGGAGAATTAACCAAATCAAAGAAGTCATGTCTATTCTTCATGGATTCATATTGTGTTGTTCAGGACTTGCCATCATGGACAATGATTAGAGTTGCTAGAGTGTCTTCAAGGCTTTATTTGATGTAGTATAACCAAGTTGAACAAAACCTATCTCAATTTTCTTTTGAAAACTATGTCAAGAACATTTTTGCTTTTTCTGTCAATTCCTCTAAGCCAAGATATAAAGACTTTGATCTTTGACATTTTAGATTGGGGCATGCCCCAATAGAAAGAATCAATGTATTGCACAAAAATTTTCCAAAAATTAGTTGTTCAAATGATTTATTGTGTGAAATTTGTCCAATGGCAAAGCAAAACAAACTTCCATTTCTAGTGCATATTCATAATTCAAAAATAGCATTTGAAATAGTTCATATGGACATATGGGGTCCATATGAAGTTCTTACTTTGAATGGCCACAAATATTTTTTAACCATTATTAATGATCATACACGTTTTACATGGATATATTTGATGAAAACCAAATCATAAGTTTCTTCAATCATTCTTGTCTTTAATAATCTTGTCCGAAATCAGTTTAACAAATCTATAAAATGTTTAAGGACTGACAATGGTCCAGAATTTAGCTTATTGAATTTTATAACAAAATTATAATTGTTCACTAATTATCCCATATTGGTACACCACACCAAAATGGCATTGTAAAGAGAAAACACCAACATATTTTAGCTGTGGTAAGGGCACTAAGACATCAGTCAAACTTACCACTCACCTTTTAGGGGGAAATAGTACTAAATGTTGTTCATATAATAAACATATTGCCTATAAGAGTTCTTCAAAATCAATCATCGTATGAACTTTTGTTTAAGAAACCACCTTCATATGATCACTTCAAGGTCTTTAGATACTTGTGTTTTGCATCCACGTGAACACAAGACAGAAAGAAATTTGACAGTAGAGCCAGCAAATGCATTTTCATAGGTTATCCCAATCATGTTAGAGGGTACAAATTATATGATATTGAAGCACAAAAAGTCCTGGTATCCAGAGATATTGTTTTTCATGAGGTTACTTTTCCATTTCACTTTCCAAAACATGACAGACAAGAATTTACATTTTCACAAACAACTGGTGTACATATCACCCCTTTTAATCTTCTTGACTCAAATTACTTGAATTCTCATTCCTTTGACGAAAACCAAGATGTTTCAAATTTGAATAAACCTTCAGTAGTCTTAAAATAACCTTTCAAATCAATGAATGATGAAAATTTTCATAATTCCTCACCTGATAGCAATTTGCCTACTAATAGTACTACAAGTAAACCTGAAACAGACTTCATCATTGACTCAGGTCAACCAATTAGAAAAAGCTCAAGAATTAAAAGTTTACAAAAGTATCTAAAAGCATATCAAATTGACCTATCATCTTATACCAATAATGTCACCATACACCCCATATCCAATTACCTTTTTCATTATAAACTGTCACCTACACACAAGGCATTTACCATATCCCTATCTAGTATACGAGAACCTAACACTTACCATCAAGCAGTAACTTATTCTCATCGGAGAGAAGTAATGGCAATTGAATTGAAAACACTTAATGGAACATGGAGTATTGTACCATTGCTTGCTAATTCTCACACTGTTAGCTATAAATGGGTCTATAAGACTAAGCTGAATGCAAAAGGAGAAATAGAGAGGTATAAAGCCAAGTTGGTTGCCAAAGACTATAGTCAAGTGGCTAGTTTTGATTACTAAGAAACTTTTAGCCTTGTGGCTAAGCAACCTACAATCAAAATTTTCTTTGCCTTAACAGTTGCATGCAAGTGGTTATTGTTTCAGTTAGATGTAGATAATGCATTCTTACATGGGGAGTTAAATGAAGAAGCTTATATGGAATTGCTTGAAGGTTACACAATCAAGGGGAGGTATTCAAAGGATTCAAAAATGGTAGGCAAACTACACAAATCTCTTTATGGTCTTAAACAAGTCTCAAGGCAGTGGAATGCTAAGCTAACATCATCCATTCTTCAGTATGGTTTTAAGCAATCAATATCAAATTACTCATCGTTCACTATGAATACATCAAATGGTGAGTTTGTAGCTTTGTTAATATATATTGATGATATTTTGATTGCCAGCAACTCTACACAAGCTGTAGCAGCTATAAAGAGTCACCTCAATTCACAGTTCAAGCTCAAGGACCTAGGTACTATTAAATATTTCCTGGGACTTGAAATAGCTCGATCACCACAAGGCATTTTAATATGCCAGAGAAAATATACTTTGAACCTACTGGAAGAGTATGGTTTACTTGGAGCCAAGCTTATATCAACATCTATTAATTATAATGTTAAGCTGAGAAGGAAAAGTAAAGAAGAAGAAGTAACAAATCTTACAAGGTACAAACAACTTGTTGGGAAGCTACTCTACTTGACATTCACAAGACTTTATATTTCTTATGCAGTGCAGAGTTTAGCTCAATTCATGGACAAACCAACTAGTGAGTATCACATGGCAGCTTACAGGATGCTGAAGTATTTGAAAAGAGCACCAAGACAAGGAATTTTGATGAAAAGAAACTGTAATTTAAGGATTTCAACATATTGTGACAATGACTGGGCAGGATGTCTTGACACCAGAAGATTTGTCGCTAGCTCCTGTGTGTTCATTGGAGAATCATTAGTGAGTTGGAAGTCTGAGAAGCAATAAATAGTTGCTCGGAGCTCAACTGAAATAGAGTACAGATCTATGGCAGCCACATGTTGTGAAGTTATTTGGATAAAATGTTTGCTAGCAGAATTTGGAATTCAACATCAGGATGCTATAAAGCTCTACTGTGACAGCCAGTCATCAATTTATATTAGTAACAGTTCTTCATGAAAGAACAAAGCATATAAAGATTGATTGTCACTTCATCAAGGAGAATGTCCAAAATGGTGTGATCGAACTTGTCCATATACCAACATAGCTACAAGTTGCTGATGCATTCACCAAACCTCTGCAACCTGGAGTTTTTCAAAGGTTATCATGCAAAATGAACATTCACAATGTTCATGGTTCCTCTTGAAGGGGAGTGTCAAACAAGATTGTCAAAGATTGAAGCAAAATGGTAGCAGGAAATAAGTGTAGTTGATGCTCTGCATTGATTGAAGATGCTACTTGTAAATAGCAGAGAAATAAAAGAAGAAACGCAGCGTTTTGATGTACAGCTGAAGAGAAAAGAAGACAAATGTGAAACGCACCGTTTGGAGCCAACAAAGAAGACCGTTGATTACATAGTTGTTGATTTATTAGTTAGTTAATCACTATAATTAGTTACACTCTTTTGTCCTTTTCTTTGTGTCAATGTAGATACCGTATAAAAAGGCCACTCTTGTATGTTTTTCATGATGAGAATGAAGAACATTTCTCCAAAATATTCTCTACAAAATCTCGTTATTCATCATTTAGATAAAATTGTTTGCTCAGTTGTTTGTCTATGATTAAAATGACTTTACCTCAATCCTCATGAGACCACAATTCTGCATCTTATATTATGTTCCAAATACATGTTAAGCATAGAATTTAAACAAAACCCTGCAGTTGCTTGAAATTAAAATATACTGGAAGCTCCTTCAAAAAGAGTATTTTTAATTTTATGTAACCGTACAAGTATATGAATACTTTTGCATATTAGAAAGATGGTGTAATCAAAATAATTTTGACCCATTGCAGACTTTTATGTAATATTTTATCATGAATTACTTATTTTATAATATTATTTACCATGTATCAGGAATTTTGTAATACTTTTACAAAAAAATTTGATTGTCTCATGAGGTGTCAATTAGATATATGTGTTTTAGATATGTTTTAGTAAGGGCAAAAATATAGTATAAAATATTTAGCGCAGGTTTTTGGTAGGGCTCTATTATTATTGAGAGATATATGCCTCTCCAACATGGTAGATTAACGTATTGATAGTTTTGTAGAAGACAAGTTATTATGTAAAATCAAAGTTGCAAGCAGTATTGATGAATGGGTCATAATTGAACATCATAGATTTGTCACCATTCACCATCATGCTCCTCGTTTCCTGCTTAATGTCTTAACCTTTATATCAGGAAACCTATTCTTGTTTCACCTTTTTGTAGCCTTCCCTCCGTTTTCGTTTCTTTTGCTTTTCCGTGAATCAACTTCTAAATTTGACCTTTTGTCTCTTCGATGATAACTTCAGAAGTATGGAGATTATTGCTAAAATTATTGTCGACCGAAAGCAGCAAGGCATCAATTGTAAAGTGGATTGATTCAAAAATTTACGGGAACATATAATTAAGCAACTTATACTATGATACTTATCTCAATGCAAGGTTGAGAGTTTAGAAATGCTCTGTTTAGTAAAAAGCTAAGGAAATGGTTTTTGTTAATGAACCTCTGCAATTTAAAAATCATTGGAGAATCCTTCTAGTATATAGCCTACAAAAACCCATTTAACAGCGTTTTACATCAAATCTGATCATACCAAATGGCCATCGTATTACTCTTCTAGAAGTATAGCAAATGGTTGGGGGACTACCAGTCCAATACCCAAGTTTAAATATTAAAGGAAGGCACGCGAGAATAGATGATATTTGACGCAGCTGGCCATTTACTCGAATGTCAAGGAACTGTTGCCATAATATTCTTCAACTGGAAAAATTATTCCTGCAACCATTTGCAGGGGCAGAATGGTATACAGAGTACATGGTGGAATGGGATTAGTGATCATTGTAAAAGTCGGGACATCAATTGCTTTTGGCTGAAGGCTGTTTTTTGAAGACTTCTTCAGGGGATCCAAATCTTTTCTCAGTGCTAGAGTGCTTGTTTTGCCCAGAAGTAGTGCCTGAGCCTGACATGTAAGAAATTGCTCTGAGAGTAATGAATTACTATCACTGTTTTTCTGGTGTATGCTCCCTTTTCCGTTCATCATTGATTGCATACCAGATATGATAGTATATGTCAGCTAGGCAGCAAGGTGGTTGGTGCACCACATTTTTCTTTTGTTTTAAAGCACCTTAACTGGAGTTAATTGATTTATTATTGTCATGTTCGAGTGGGTAACGCTTCTCTGGGACGATTGAGAATGACATTGGAAGTAGTAATTTAAGTGTTGACAATTTGATGGAGTCCTTTGGTTGGTTTATCTAATTGGTTGAGCTATTGAAATTGATTTTGGGACTTAAATGGGATTTGGTAAAAGGATATTAAGCAGCACCTTGTGATTCCATGTTCTGGAGCCCACAAAAAGTCATTGCTGAATCTCTTTCTGCTTGGGTCTTTTCCTTTCCTTCCTCACTTGAAGGATAGTGCTAACTTACTGGGTTGGCTTGACTTCTAAAACAGAAGGTTTGCTTCTGAACTGACTCAATAAACATAACAGAATTTGTTTCATTTGTACACCATGCAGATACTGCAATAAGCCGGTTCTTTTCCCTTCTCCTGCCCCCATTTTTAGTTTCTCAGGAATAAAATACAATTTGAGTTGACAGCATTGGAGTAACAAAGATCATTCCTTCATGTTTAGCTACCAATTATGCCTATTTTCTAATGAGTTGGTGGTGCGTCAAAAAAACAACAGCACACTCCAAAATTTATGATGGTAAAAGAAAATCCCAAAAAAAGATGGAACTTGCTTAAGATGCTGACATTTTCCAAATTTGTTCAGCATAGTTAAATTAGTCCATTAACATTTGGTCCACTCAAAGATACCAGCATATTCTGCCAGGTGTTTGATCTTTAATGGAAAAAAAGTCTGATTGAATAGAATACTTTGTGAAGGTTTTTGGCAGGTGGAAGGAGAGGGTGGTTTCTTAAGTAATGCATCTGTGACAATGCAGCCTAATGCACTCTTTTAACCTTTATGTGTCAGTTGACTAATTTAAAGAGGATATTAGGTGTTTTCCATGTTAGTGCAGTGAAGTATAGATCTGCTAATTGCAATTTAAGGAAAGAAATCCAACTTTCCTGCCCAGTTAAGGGAGCTTTTTCGACTAAAATTCCTACTAAAATAGAAATTTGGAGCTTGAATTCTTCACCTGATGCTCTGCAGGAAATAGTTTCAAGTAGTTGAGATGGAGATATGATGAGTCTATTAATTAGATAAGTTGGTACCAAATCTCTTATTGTTTAAGAGAGGTTGCGATTTGCTTTCCCTCTCTTTATGGCTTGGGGTAAACTTGATTTTTGCTCTGCTGAATAGCTTCAAAATCAGGAGGAAACATGAGAAAAAGAAATGTGAACAATGCAGATTGAAGGGTATAAACAGCTTCTGTTAAAATCGAAATGTGTGGTTCATCTTATTTCTATGATTTGTATGACTTATGTCAGTTCAAGTCGCTGGAAGTACGATAGAAGAATAGATTCCAAAACTCAAAACAACAGAGAACTGTGAGCTGGCTGAAATTCCCTTTTCATTAGGTAGTTTCGAAATGCATAGAAGTGGGCCATAATGGAGATTGTATACACAATATCCCAAGGAGTTCAAAACCTTTTCTTTCTCACACCTGGTACTGGTAGTTACATAATCTATTACTATTTCTTTTTCTAGAAATTTGTCTTCTTGTTTAATCTAGGGGGTGAAGGCAAATAAAGGTAGTTTCAAGATTTACTTGAAGAATGGTGAATGAGTTACTTAAGAAGAAAGGAATAATTCTCAGATGGCTTCTTTTTGCTCCTCTAGTTAATCGTACGCAATGAATATGAAGTTGATGTTGCACATTTAAGCTCTGCAACATGGAAATGCTGCGTTTTCTAATAGAGATTCATGAACCTCAAAAGATTACAATAGGGAGGATCCTAGGCGCAGATGAGTTTTGTGTATTAAATTCTGGTAGTTTGCTAATGGTGGTCCAAAAATTTAGCCTCTTATGCCCAGGACCATCATCAGATAGACATGCTATCTGTCTGTTTAGCCTCTTTTTTTTTTAATCTTAAATATAAAGTTTAGTTATTGTCTTCCAGCTTGAGATAATTAATCCTCAAATTATCTGATTGACATGATCAAGCATTTGTTATTTTTTGAGTAAAATCTGCAACTCACAGTCAGCAAGAAGTAAGAACTTGGTTGCAGTCCAGGAATTTTCATAAATATTCAATGAAAATTGCATGCAGAATGAAAACCTATACTCCAAAATTGTCACATTGGAACATAACTCCTACCCACCTTCTGTCTATGACAGCTTCCTAGGTTGAAGAACACCCAAATCAAGTCTGGTCCCCAACATCTGGAGCACATTTCAATGGGTAATTATGGCGAAGACGATGTGGGAAACTGTTGTTTTTCGGCTTTCAGCTCCGAAGAAGTAATAATGCCATAACTTGTTGTGAATTGGTATGCAGAAGTGAGAAATTTCTACACATCACATTTAGAAACATCTCGTAATAATCATTCCATATTTGAAATTAAGTATAATATATATTTGTCTGCATTGTTTTATGATTAAATGTTTTAATCCATATCATCTTTCACAACAAAAGTATGCAAATTCTTTTCCCTGTATGGAAGCACCTTTCTCCGAAAACCTGTTTGAAGAATCTAAGAAAAGTCTCCAACAAAATTTCCTGGACAATCTTTATGCCTGAAAATTCCATCTTAGCTGTCGCTGAACCAAGTCTTTGATTACTCCATCTAATATTCTGTAATCCTAGCTACCATCCCAAACCAATACTACATCTTTATTTCTTTTCTGTTTTTTGCAGCTTATGTATCTTATTTCTCTTTAAGGTTGTCCAATCAGTAATCATGTCCAAACTGTTGCCATCGTGCATGTCTTTCATTAGTTAATTATGGAGTGGCTTTCCTTCTTAATTCTGTAATAACAACGTTTCCCCACTGGTAGTTGTAAGATTTTGGTTGAGGTTGATCACCAGACAGCCCTCTAAAAAGAAAGAGATTTACAGAAAATATTGTAGAGACCATTTTCAGTCGCCTCCTCCACTCATCACATCACAGCCGTCCATATCCTGTAACTATCACTTGATGAATGGCTGGGATGGGACAAATAGAGGAATGAATGGAAATGGTGAACCTAAATAGTCATTAAATCAGTGTCAACAACGGAACATTTCCCATGAAATATCCCCAAATATTGCACTCAAGCCCTCCTGTCTCTATGGATTCTTACACGTGAAATTTGCTTCCGTTTCACTTTTAACCAAAGAAAAGAAAAAGGAAAGTTAAACGTACCCATCTCACACGGATTTAATGTACCCTCAACCGTGTAACTGCATGTATCATCTAATTATTTTTACAATTAATGGGAGTTATTTACAATTAATGGATGTGAAAAGCTTACGGCACTCGTGTCTGGATTGTATTTGTTTTTGTCTTATTGTTGGCTTCTATGACATTCCATTCAGAACATGAAAGTTGAAAGGTGAGGTTTATTCTGTAACTGATGGTGTGGGAGAAATGGAGGTTAATAAACCATAATGCGCAGTTAGAATAGGGTAGCTAGGGTTAAGGCATGGGGGATCCTTCAGTCACTGTTGTCTTTAGCTGTAGTAGGTGAATCTGAAGGCAGATTTTAATTTGTGGGCCCAAAAATCACTATCACCGATTCATCATCATCACCATCAGTCCAGGCCATGTTATCCGATAGCATTCAAAGTCACCCCCTCCAATCCCATGTGTTTATCAAGGGTATTTATCAAAATCCCCTACCTTGAACTTGATTAGTATTCTCATTAATCCTATATTATATTTAGTTTATTAATATATTGTTGCAGAAGGACTAGGAGCTAGTAGCCAAATTTTCATAACTGCGTCTATGTATAATTTTGATTAGTTGAGAATTGAGATTTATGTTTTTTTATTGCTAGTGTGGGATCAAGTCAAAAGTTTAATTGATGTTAATTTAATTAGATTCTTAATTATTCTAATGAAGAAGCACATGAAAGCTAAAGAACAAAAAGTAATGGTTTTGGCTTTTATATTTGATGAAGAAAAATTTAAGGTTAAAAGAACCGTATTTAATGTACACGGCTGGCTTGGAACATGGATTTTAATTTTTTTTTCCTTTTCATTTTTATGGCATATTTTTGTTTCTTTCCTTTTTCCCACTAGGAACTAGAAAAGACAGTCCACATGGGAAAACTCAGAGGAGAGTACTGATCTTTTGTCTCCTTCAATCTTCCAATTGTTTTCCAGTAGCATAGATAAGGAAGAGTAATTAATCAATGTTTCAATTTTCTTGTGCTAGAGGCAAGGAAGAGTAACACCTCCTTCTTTCTGCCTCTCTGTCTCTCCTGCATATATTTAAATAGAATTCAACCAAAAAAAAAAAAGACCTCGATTTCCATCTTCCTTTTCACTTTCTTTCTGGGATTTTCTCAACAATGAGAAGCATAGCATCCTGTTATAGTGAACATGCCATCAAAGTGTCAGATTCTTATTGTTCAGGCCCTTCAACTCAGGCCTATCTCTCTCCCAACCTTGCCCCTTCAACCCCAAATGCTATAACATGTATATACAAAGCTAAACTCTCCTCTCAAAGAAACCTTCTGATCACCCTCACATGGTGCAACAACCTCATAGGCCAAGGCCTAATAATCAATGTTGACGAAAGCCTCTCTACTCCATCCAAATTCAAGTCCAATTCTCACCAGCTGAGAAAGAACAAAGGCAACAAAACATTCAAATCTTGCAATTCAGAGATTGAGGTCTTTTGGGACGTTTCTGATGCCCAGTATATCAATGGACCTGAACCAAGTACCAGGTTTTCTGTCATAGTTTTAGTTGACTCAGAACTCTGTCTACTTCTTGGGGATATGAATGAAGAATTACAAATTGAAAAGATTCAATCAGGACAACCAGCTGCAAAATTCTCATTGGTTTCACGAAGCGAAAATTTCTCGGGCAGTACTGTTTATTCAACCAAGGCACAATTCTGTGATACAGGATTGGCTCATGACATTTTAATCAAGTGCAGTGGAGAAGAAGAAGGGTGGAGAAATCCTGTATTGTCTGTCTGCATTGACCAGAAGAAGATTTTCCAAGTGAAGAGATTGAGATGGAATTTCAGAGGCAACCAAATAATTTTTTTGGACGGATTGTTGGTGGATATGATGTGGGATTTGCATGACTGGCTCTTTAAGCAAACATCTGGCTATGCTGTCTTCATGTTCAGAACAAGGAGTGGGTTGGATAGCAGGCTGTGGTTGGAGGAAAAGGGCAGCCTGGAACAGAAGGAGAAAGAAAGAGCTGAGTTCTCCTTGTTGATCTGTGCTTGTAAGAGTCCTGACTAGTTCTTTTGTTATTTGTTTGATAGATTTTTTTTTTTTAGTATGATCTGAAGTGCTTTTCTTTTCTTTTTTTTTTTAAAGAAAAATAGTTTTTATTGTAGATTTTTAAATATTAAAGAAGATAGATTGTTAATCTTCTGATGATAGAAAATTATATGCTTAACTTGGAGTGGAGGAAATGAATTTTAGAGTTATATTGATTGAATTGTAAATGAAACTTCTTCATTGCTTCACCATCTCTATCTCTCTTCGCCTTATTGTTGCACAGGCAAAGTTTGTAAGCTTTCAAAGAAACTCTCTTCACCCTGGCCCTCATTTCCGTCTTTCTTCTTCCTCCCTCTCCTCTGCTCTTGTTCCTTTCTCCTTTTTCTTTACAACATTGAGCAAGTCAAGGGACTATGGAGCGTGGTTTGCCCTGGCGAGGCATTGCACTGTTAGATAGATCCCTATGAATACAATAACTCTGTTTTTTTTTTTTGGATAATTAAGACAATAACTTTTTTGTCTCTTTCATTCATGTTATGTCAAATAAAGAAGCAATGGTCATATTCAAATGCTAGGGAGCCACATGTTTAGATTATAGAACCGAAACTGATTGGATTCTGAATCAACCATAACCAATGGGAATTGATAGTTTCCTACATTACTTTGTGACAGATTAGAGGGGATGTTTTTTCGGATAATGGAACCAAAGATGCAATTCCTAGCTCCTAAGGAGAAAAGGGTTATTTCTTCTTTGCCCGTTTTGCCTGATTAAACCCAAACAGAAACAGGAAAGAGCGACACACCTGCATAAGCCTCTGCCAGAAAATAGAGCTCGACCCCAAGGAAAGGATATTTTATAAACCTTGATAACTTTCACCAAAATAAAAAAGTAATGGCCAGGAATTTAATATCTTAATGTACAAGTAGTATTTTTAATTTGTTTGATTTTATCTACACATGTATGAATATTAATTTGTCTTGCGAATATGGGCTCCCAAAGGAATTTTCGAGGTATTCGTTTTGAATTAGTAAATGGATCAAAATATTAATTGATTAATTTAAATTAGCGTTCACTTTTTATGTCAACATTTTTACATTGGACTTTTTTATTTTAAATGCATGAAAATTACAAATGAAAAAAGCATAGATCAAAAGGTTGTCATCTTTATAATTTTCAGTTCAAACCCATGATTAATTTAAATTGATTAATCATATCAAAGATTAAATTTTTATGTTATAAGGTACTTAAAAGGTGACACTAGCTATTGGACGAAAGAATTCTTCTTAGGGAAAATAGATTAAAAACTTGGGAAACCTTATCTATTCCCAAATTTTATTTGCATGATTCAAATTTACATTCCTTTGTAGTGAATTCATATGGTATTTGCTTTCCTTGTAAATATGGCTCAAGCCCTCCCACAATCAACCTTATAACGCACAGAGAAATCACAGCATATATCTATTCCAATACACATACACATATTTGTATACCAATTTTAATAACAATATGCTTTACTTTGATTCGTTGGATTTATATAATGAAAGTAATTTTTTAGAGCAATTATAAAATCAAGCAAGGTTCATAAATTATAAGGAATTGAATCGATTTCACTTATTTGTTACTAACAGTTTAACTTAATTACATATTATTTTTTAAAAAAAATTGGATTAGGTTATGACAAGTCACAAGGATGATAATTTTCCACTCCTTGCTTAAGAAATTAGACAGCCGTAGCAAAATCCAACACTCAATAATGAGGCAGAATGAAATCCTGAGCAATACCCCACAATTCAGCCTTGGAAGGCCAGTGTGAACAAATCAAGCTTTAATCCACCTATTCAAACCTCCATTGTTTATTGCCCTCGATAATGATCATAAATTTTGTTTTTGGGACTTGGCCCATTCCAATTCTGTCTCATCTAATATCACAACTCTCCCTTTCAACATAGGCTGGGATCCATGCCATAAAATACATACAAAAAGAAGATTGAAGTAACATCTTCATTTAAATGAAGCTAAAAAAAAAAAAAAAGATTTTTAGTTGTTGTCATTCCCGTTTACTATCAACAATTTGATATGCTTCAATTGTTTTTCAACTATAAAAAAGTTGCTCCAATGTTACATGAAAACGTTTTTGAGCTAATTGGAATGGAAGTTTTAATATTTTGTTCAGATAATCATGTCTTTGGTAATTTTAGTGGTGATACTCGATAATTCATTTAGACACTTATCATCGAAAGATTTTGTTTTTTAAGTTCAGATTGGGTTCTTGGAAATAATATAAATTTTTACTTTTAATTCATTTTTCTTCTATAATATATATGAAAGTATAGATGTTGAAAAATTTTTGAATTGATGAAAACAAACACTTTTATTCATTATATTTTTAATTTGCCATTTTAAAATATTTTTTATTATAAATATTAATAAAATTTTATTATAAAAAATAAGATAAATTTTACAAACCAGATAAATTTCTTAATTATAATAGTATTATAAATTATAAAACTTCAATTATTTATATATTAAAAATATATATATTTATATATATATATATAATTATTACTTAAAATAAATAAAAAATATTAATTACAATAAAAATTTATATATTTAATTTGCACATGTTTCAACCATAATTGGTTGCTTGATATATTAATAATCTAAAAGTAATATTTAATTTTTGTGTACATTTTGACAAGACACAACAATTATTTACTATTTATTTACTTTGCAATAGAGAGACGACAACAATTTTTAAATTTTAACAAAAAAAAATATTGAATAGGAACATCTGGAGGCGCTTTCTTTCTTGACCAAACATATTTGCAATTGCAAGTACCAAATCGATGCAACTTGTAATCAATTTGGTCCAGTCCTGGTTAGTAGATTATCACTTGGCTTTGGACTCCCTTGCCCAAATGAGCTTAGCCTCCTTTTTTTCCCAATGTTGTTGCAAAGGATGACCCGAATAACAAGTTTTTTGAGTTATACTTTGATTAATGACATCCTGGATTAGATTGGATTCTTTTTTTTTGGGTGAAAAGATTAGATTGGGTTGATACTTTGAAATTATAACACATAAAAGGGTTATCTTAGATAGATTAATTTGATGTAAAGGTCTAAAACTCATAATTTGAGATTCGATTTGGAGTAATTATATCTTCAAACAAGAAAATTTCATCATTGGATGTGGTCAACACAGAATTTGTGTACGGATTTGGGCATGATTTCCAACTTGCCAATTGCCGTAATTAATGGCAATAGGCTCGCCCCATGTCGACCACATGTGCTGGAAAAATAAGCTTGGGATATAAATATAAAGAGAGGTGGTCACTTTCTAGTTCATCCAATGCCTATGCGGCCGTGCGCAAGATATAAAGTTTGTCGCTGTCTCATTCAAAGCTCAACAGTGTGGGCTGTGTGCTTGGGCTTAGCCACAAGGCCTCACAAAGCAGCTTATTGTCCCTTCCACTTTGTCTGCTGCATGTGTTGCCAATTTGCAACTGCTTTCGTTTTGTCCCACACTCCACATTCACAGCTATCTATCTATATGTTTTTCCAGCAAATTTCTCTTTTTCCGTTATCGGAGCATTGAGGGTCAGTGGTTTAAGTATAAAAAAAAAATCATTTGGATGATTTGTATTTTAAAAAAAAAATAAAATTATTTATTGTTTTAATTTACTCATATTTTAATCAAATTTGAAAAAAATTAATACAATTAACCTCTAATATTTTTAGTGTACTTCTATTTAAACTTATAATATTAAATATAAAATTACAATGTATAAAATAAAAATAGTTAAATACAATGTATATGATTAATAATTTTCTCTTATATAATCAAAATTGTTTAAAGACTAAATAATCAAAATGATTTTCTTTTATATACTTAAGATAATTTCCTTTCAACTAAATATAAAACGTAAAGTAAATATACTCAAGATAATTTTCTCTTATATAATCATAATTAATAAAAAAAATAAGTTAATAAAATTTTAAGCAACAGTCCAACACTACTGATGAAAGGGGAAGAATGGTTGGGAATGATTTTCTTCATTCATAAAAAAAAATTGGCTTACATTTTCAAATCTGACTTTGCTTTCATCAATATACCTTGGCCAGGTGCTGCCTTTAAGTATTTCAATACTCTACAGGTTGCCATATAATGTTTTCTACTTGGTTTATCCATGAACTGAGCAAGAGTCTATGCTGCATAAGAAATATCAGGTTTTGTAAATGTCAAGTAAAGAAGTTTTCCCACCAACTGTCTGTACTTGGAAGAATCAGCAAGTTCATCTTCTTTGCTTGCTTTAGTTAGCTTCATATTATAATCAATGGGTGTTGAGACTGGCTTAGTTCCAAGCAGTCCATATTCTTGTAACAAATCAAATGTATACTTTTTTTGGCATATCGAAATGCCTTCTAGTGATCTTGACACTTCTAAACCAAAGAAGTACTTTATTGTCCCTAAGTCTTTAAGCTTAAACTATGAGCTTAAGTGTTCCTTTACTACTACTGCAGCTTGAGTAGTAGTATTGCCAATTAAGATTTCATCAACATATGTCAATAAAGCAATGAATTCACCATCAATTGTGTTCATAGTAAATAGTGAGTAATTTGACATTAACTGTTTGAACCCATAGTGAATGATACATGATGTTAGCTTAGCATTCCATTGTCTTGAGGCTTACCATATAGAGATTTATGAAGTTTGCAGGCTAACTTTGATCTACTTGGATGCTCCCTCTTGACTGTATATCCCTCTAGTAGCTCCGTGTAAACCTCTTCATCAAGGTCTCCATGCAAGAATGCATTGTTGACATCTAGCTGGGATAACGTCCAATTCCTTGCAGCTGCAAGAGCAAAGAAAATTCTGACAGTGGATTATTTAGCCACAAGGTTGAAAGTCTCTTAATAATCAAAAGCAACCACTTGAATGTATGCTTTGGCAACTAATCTTGCCTTATACCTTTTTATTTCACCTTTTACATTTAATTTGGTCTTGTATACCTACTTACAGCCAACAGTATGACAATTTGCAAGTAATGGTACTATGCTTCAGGTGCCATTCTCTTCTAAAGCTTTCAGCTCAGTTGCCATTTCATCTCTTCAATGTGAATGAGATACTGTTTGATGGTAAGACATAGGATCTTGTATGTTTGATAATGAAATAGTGAATGCTTTATGTGCACTTGATAGTTTATGTGATGAAATGAATTTAGATATAGGATGTGAGGTGATGGTATTTGTGTGAAAAAGTAGATTAATTTGGTAAGCTTTCATATACTTTGGTATGGTTCTTATTCTTGTGCTTTTTCTGGTTGGCATAATTGAGTCAATGTCATGGTCTAGTTCAAGTTGATTAGTATTGTCACTGATGAGCAAATCAGTACTAAATGATGAATTATTGGAAGCATCATCATTTCTTGATGTATGAAGTTGTTCTGTAAGTGGTGAAGGCTCTTTAAAACATAATTCAGATTGGTTTAGGTCAGGTGAATGAAAATTTGTATGATTTCTATCAAAATTGTCAAAAGGGACAATATGCACACCAGGTGTTTGATTAAATGTGAAATTTTGTCTGTCATGTTTTTAAGACTAAAAAGGAAAAGTATCTTCATGAAAAACAATGTCTCTGGACACTAGGACTTTATGTGCCTCAAGATCATACATTTTGTATCCTTTGACATGGTTCATATATCCTACAAAAAGTCATTTATTTGCCCTGGTATCAAACTTCTTCCTATGATGTGTTTGTGTGGAAACAAAACACAAACATCCAAAGACTTTGAAATGACTAAATGAAGGAGGCATTTTGAAGAGTATCTCGTATGGCGACCTATTCTAAAAGACTTTGGTAGGCACCCTGTTTATGATATGTACAGCAGTTAAGACTACATCCCCTCAAAAACTAAGTGGTACATTTGACTGGTGTCTTAAGGCTCTAACCACAACTAGGATGTGTTGATGCTTTCTTTCCATAACACCATTCTGTTGTGGTCTGCCAGCATAGGATAATTGATGAAAAATACCATTTTTATTGTAAAAATTAGTAAGTTCAAATTCTTTTCCATTATCTGTTCTTAGACATTTTATAAAACCATTAAACTATTTGAACAATATTAGCAAAAATAGGTATAATTGATGATACCTTTGATTTGTTTTTCATCAAATATATCTATGTAAATCTTGAAAATTATCAACAATAGTCAGAAAGTATCTATGACCATTTAAAGTAAGGACTTCACATGGTCCTCATATGACTACATGAACTATTTCAAAAAGCTGTTTTGATGTTTTGAACATGAGTTGGAAATGGTAATCTCCTTTGCTTGGCCTTTGGACAGATTTCACAAAGTAAATCATTTGAACAATTAATTTCTAGAAAATTTTGATGCAACACTTTAATTTTTTTTGTTGGGGCATGTCCCAATCTAAAATGCTTAAGGTCAAAGTCTATGTATCCTAATTGGAAGGAATTTACAGTAAGAACAAAACAGTTATTAACAAAGTTTTTAAAATAGAAATGAGAAAAATCTTATTCAACTTGGCTATCTTGCATCACATAGAGCCCTGAAGACACAATAGCAGCCCCTATTAGTCTCCAAGATGGAAGGTCCTGAATTACACAATATGAGTCAGTGAAAAAAAGGCATGAATTTTTTAACTTGGCTAACTCACTTACTGACATAAGATTGAAATTAAAACTAGGCACACACAAGACATTCTTTAGTGTTAACAAGGGTGTAATTTTAACAGTTCCTATGTGAGTGACAAGTGCTTTACCATTGTTTCGTAAGTGAACAAAATGATCATTAATTGGTTCAATTAAAATGAACCTGTCTAAAGAATAACCAATGTGATCTGTGGCACCAAAATCCATGATCTAGCTACTTTGTTTAATCACAAGATTATTGATATGTCTAAAACTATGAGGTAGGTTATTGGGAGTATCAAAATAAGGCTGATTGGAGACAATACCTACAAAGGCAAAGTTGATCAAGGATGGTTTGTTCTGATGATTCTTTGGTGAAGAAACCTTACCATCATTACAAGTAATCCCATTCTCACTTAAGAGCTCCATAAGCTTATTGACCTGCAGTTTGATTACTAACAGTTGGGACATAAAACCATTACCAGCTGAATCATCTTTTTATTCCGACTGTGTTCTTTGCAATTAGGTGTCAATCAAGCCTGTAACACTGTTTGCCATTAACTCTCCTTTCCTAAAGTTGACTTTGGCTTTAGTAAACTTGAAATCCTGAAGAAATCCAACAAGTCTATAACACTTTTCCTTGATGTCACCCTTATTCCCATAATGTGAACACTGTAAATCTTTTATGCCTCTTTTACTTAAATCAACAATAGTCAGCATAGCTGAAGATTCTAGCGGTGGTTGTATTTGAATCATCAAAGTCCTTTGAGTTTCCTCCTTTAAAACAAGACTATAAACTTTGTCCAAACTTGGCATAGGGTCCATGAGAATGATCTATGACCTCAAAACAGAAAAAGAGTCATTCAACCTATTCAAGAACTTGAAGACCGTGTCCTTCTGATACTGGTCACTATAAACCTTGAAGCAATTAACATTGCATTTTTTGCATTTGTAATGTGGTAAGGGCCTAAAACTCTTCAATTCTTCCCAAACTCCCTTCAATTCTATAAAGTAAGTATCTACAGTCCTTGAGCCTTGGGTTATACTTCCTAGTCTGTATTATAGGTTACAAACTCTAGTGTCATCTAGTTGAGCAAAGTTTTGCTTGAGAGTGTTCCAAATATCCATTGCAAAGTCCATATAAAGTATTGTTGATGTTATAGGCTGTGTAATAGATTCTAAAAGTCATGCTACCAGAAGGTTGTTACACCTAATCCAGGAAGGGTAAATGGGATTTGTGATTCAAGTTTCACTATTGTACCATTTATGAAGCTTATTTTATTTCTAATGGACAGTGCAAGCGAAAAAGAATGACTCCATGCTACATGGTTGGTTGTGGTCAATTTGGGGGTAACCATAACTGATCTTGGACGATTAGTATGATGTAAATAGTAAAGCGATTGTGGATCTGCAATAGGAGATATTTGTTACCTTGATTCATTGGAGGTTTGTGAGATTTGAGGGGTTGAAGTAGTTGATTTTGACATAATTCAATAAAAAACTAAAAGGAAATCTGATGCAAGGAAAGGGAAGGATGATATCAACTTACTGGGGATCTGGATGATGATGATGATGAATGAAGGTTGTAGCAAACCAATAGCTACTGTGAGAGTCTATGAATTTCCCTTGTTAAATCCTTTAGGAACTTCATCTGCTTTGATACCATGATGAAAGAGAGAGAGTGTTTGGGAATGCTTTTCTTCATTCATAAAAAAATAAAAGACCGAAAGAGAATTACAGAGTTTAGTTGTTTATATACAAGTATGTACAAAGGGGAAAACGAAAAATAAAAAAATTGTATAAACTAACTACCAATTAAAGAATGATTAACGGTAACATTTTGGTTTTAAATGAAACGTTATCGTTTATGCTTCCTTCTTGTTATGTCCTTTGCCTTTGCGTCAACATGGTGCGTTTAGTCTTTATTTAAGAATTCTATTTACAAGCAATTTCATCTCTTGTATGTTTGAAACTTCCATTCTTATTTCTCTGTCATTTGAGTCCTTGCTTTCCATGGTAGTTTAACGCATATTTGAGAATTATATCATAATTTTTTAATTTTTAAAGATTAAAATCATAGGAAATAAAATTCATATAATAAAAAAAAAAAAAATATAGCAAGTAGAAGATAGAACCTACGTTTGACATAACAAAAAAGAAAGAAGTATGTGATTGATAGTTTATAGAAATGTGAAGAAGAAAATCTATAAAGACTTAAAGCATATGACGAAATAGAAAAAAAATAAAAAAAAATATAACAATATAAATGAAAGAAGAAGACAAAAGAAAATTTTACTTTTTTTTTAATTTCACACAATGGTGATTATTGGTCTTCGTCTTTCTTTGTCCAAGTTGGCAAGCTCATAAATCTTTTTTGAAAAATGTAGTGTGTTTTTGTGATGAGTTCTGGATAAGAAAGTAGAGTAAAAAATGAAAAGAACATAAGAGATGAAAAAGAGAAAAAGAAAGAGAGAGAAAGAGATGTGGAGATACTTGAAAGTTAAAAGGGTAAAGTTGAGTAAGATATGTGGAGTCATTTTGTTATTTTTTATTTATATTAATAATTAAATAAAAAAAATATTTTGAAGAAGTCATTAAAAATATATATATATAATTTTAAAAATTTTATATGAGAAATAAAATTTTTTTAAAATTTTATATGATAAATAATTTTTTTTTTTAAATTTTGAGGGCTGTGACTACAAAAAGATCCACCCTTGTCCACTGTTTAACTTGTGCTAGGATGGACTCTCAACGCAAGGCTTTTTGTACTTATGGCCCGGTACTGCAAGCCCATTACTCTGAAATATCTCTACGATTATGTTAAATGGTTCCCAATTTAACTTTTAATTATTTCTGCCTTGTTAAATACTACTAGTAATCAATTTGTTGAGACTTTTTTTGCCTAGGCACTTTAGGAACTCCTACCTTTTTGGGAGTTAGTATTGACTTTGTTCATTCATTTCTTTCTCCCCTCTAAAGAATAGCACTATGCTAGTTATGCAATTGCATACCTAGCTTTTAATCAAATATATTTTCATTTAAAAAAGATTTAAACTCTAAAAATACTTTACACGGTACCCGTTTGTTGAACTAAGTCACTCATCTTTTATTACTTTCAAATTAACCTTTTAAATTTTTACTTTAAGTCCAAAAAACTTAAAATCTTGACAAAAAATTAATTGTCCTTAAATTCAATGCTAATTTAAGTATTCTATACATGTGATTTGATGATGTAGTCATCTACTAGTCGAAGTGATATTTTTTTTCTATCAAAATATCTACCAAGTTCTTATATCTATACATTTTGTTTAATTCATTGTCATATCAGCATTATTACGTCATCATATTAGTATTACGTGATATTATTATATCATCAGGTCGCTATAACGTGACATGTCATATCATTATGTGGTGTCACGTCAATATTGATGTAATCTTTTTTAATAGTAAAATTAGATGTTGATAGAGAGACACTAAATTAAAATAATTTTTAAAATTAAGAGAATAAATTATTTTGATTTTGAATACATGGATGAAATTGAATAAAATGTATAAATATAGGACTTGGTAGGTATTTTGACTATTTTTTTATCATTGTTGAAAGTTTATTTTGATTAACCCCGATTTTCAAATTAATTAAAAAGAACTTGCGATTTGTTAAATTAAATAATGAAACCTTTACCAAAAAAAAACAATGAAACAAAAAAATATTTAATTAGATCTTGGCATCTTGCTTTGTGATCGGGTATAGCAGGCATACTTTGCTTCATAAAATTGAGATTTTAAAGTCAAATTTTCTCTTTCATGACATACTGCCGCAGTACATTGTCAACATCGACCTGTTCTTCCTCCCAACTTGAATTAAAAAAAAAAAATCTTCTAATAAATAGATGGCAATTACAATAACTACAAACACAATATTGACATAACTCAACACACACAGCATCTGCATCAAGCACGCTGCTTATAAATTTATCATTCATATTTCAAACTGCTTATCGTGATAGGTGATGACACAAATCTGTTTTAAACATTAAAATAATGGTGCTCTCGTATTAGTATAAACACACTGCTGGAAAATCCATGGCCATAAAATGAGAGTATCTACTATTTACAGGACCACACCCATTTGAACCTTTTTTTAATAGCTTAAGCTGCGTTGGATCCACGCTTTTGTTTTGGTAATGACGAAACACATAAATTTTTTTTTTTTCTCTTTTAGTATTGATTCCGAGTCAATTATCAGAGAATTTTGGGTTTATTTTGCAAGTTCTGATGCTTTAGCAAAATGGGCAAAGAGAAACTGTATGCACAGATCCTTTCAAATATGAATACCATATAGTTGGCCTCGTAGACAACAATTAAAAAATAAATGATGGAATAAAACGTTTTGGGCATGATGAGTGACGTTCGCACGTGTCAACTTGCACATTAGTCATTACTCATTTCGGATTTTGTTTTTCGGGGTAGCAAAATATGGTTTGGTGAAACCTTGAGTAGGATCGTTTTGTTGACCTATAAGTAGTGAGTCGGGAAATTGGTGTTTTGGTAGGTGGCATGCACCTTTGGGCTTTTGAGTAAAAGCATAGAGAACATCTTCAAGCAGTATTATTTAATTTTACTTGTATGTCAAACTTGTTTTTTTTATTTTTTTATTTTATTGTTTTATGACAACATATATACATATATAACATAAAGGACAATTTTCTATATACATTGAATAATTAAAGGCATTCAGGTGGCTGCCTGTCTACCCGATATTTTTCACTTATCAGTTACTTAATTGTCTTGTTTAGTATCCCTTCCCAAGTGATTTGTTTATATTTTACAATGTTTCATATGTCATATATGGAGGTCAAACTTTCAGGCTAAATATATTAGGAAAGAAATTTTTTTATTTTTAACAAAACTACATGCATCAACCATTTTTGTCACATTTTAACTAATCAAACCCAGACCCATTATTGCAAAAAAGAATGGTAGTACGATTTTTATAATGAAAATTCATAGTCCAAAAGTTACACTGTAATAGTCAAATGGAAGGAACGAGAGAATCATTTTTCTTGTTTTTGGTGTAAATAAATCGAATTATATCCATGGGTTAAAATGGAAAGTCATTAAATCTATGGAGGAAGTTTGTCAATCAAGTAATCCAAATAAATGTCAAAAATTGAATCCTTCTTGAATTTGAAACAATGTATATACTTTACAATTTGTACTTTTATAAGGAGAAATATAACCAGAAACATCTGACAATTCAATCAGAAAGCTGAAGATTGGAAAACCAAGGTAAGCATCGTTTGGCAACGCATTAAAGTGCTACTCATTTTTAAGATAATGAAAATTTGTGTTTGACACGAGTTTGTGCTCATAAAGAGCACGAAAAGTTACGAATAAAGCATGAAAAGAGAGGCAGGTGGCACACAAAGACACCATAAATTATTATGAAAGAAGAAAAAAGAAGGCAAAGAGGCACACCAGAACCAGGAGTGGGCGAGAAATACCGCCAAGCCCAACCTAATACTCTTTTTTGGAGAAAAAACCTCAACCTAATCCCCCGGTATTTGGTTTGGTTTTTTGGTTTCTTTTGTGCACGCGATCAATTTTTCATGTTCTAAACCAAACGCTGCCCCTAAAAGGCCTCTGTCCCCACATGACTTTGGTTGGGGCGTTTCTGGCACTTTCTCTCTTCTTTTAAAGTTTCGAGTGCTGGTCCTTCACCATTACCCCTACTTCACCCACCTATTTCGCCGCAGTTGTTTTGGAAAAACGCCTTTTGCTATGTGTATTCCCAATTTTGACCTTCCGTTAATATCTATGCTTGTGCCCAAAGGCAAATCCTCCCTCTAAAGATGACAAAGTTTCAGGATTTTCTTTCCTTCGAATGAAATAAATTCACTTTGTAATTGTCACAATTCTTTTTTTTATAATGTAAAAAAATATTGAAATATAATCCAAATTTTTGCATGAAAAGAAAAAGGAATATTCTCATCTGTTTCCTTATTGCTAGAAAATTCATATCATTCATCCTATAGTCCTTTCTATATGTGCCAATTATTTTATGATATAGTTTTCAATAATTCAATATCCCATAAGTTCAATCTCACCTATACATATTTTTTGCCGCAAATAAAAACTTCATAAATAATGAAATTTATGATTTTAAAGAGGGAAAAAACCAGCCCACGGACCAACCTCCAAGTGAAAGGTGAGGTGCACCAAATTTACCACGAGGCAAATGCAAAAGTAGTTGGGGGGCAAAAGAGTAAAAGGAAGATTAAAAAAACCAGCGACGAAAGAGATCCAACGGCGGAACACCGTTACTGAGAAAAAGAGGACAAAAGAAAAAGGCGACAATACGTAGCCCCTCACTGCCAAGTCTCTCACTTTCCATTCACTCTCCATTTTACCCTCTCCTTTCTCTTTTAAAAACCCTACGCTCAGTTTATTTCTTCCCTGTCTCTCTGTTTCTTTTTCGCTCTCCCTTTCCAAACAAAACTCTTGCTTACCTCTTCCCCTCAGCTTTCCTTTCAAACATGTCTTGCTTCATTAGCAAATACGCCGGTAATTCTCCTTCCCTTTCTTTTCGATGGTTTTTTTTTCTTCTTCGCGCTAATCTTATCTTTATGATCTTGATCTTTTCGATCGATCTTATTTTTTTTTGTCTGATCTGTTTTGACGTTTGATAGTTTGACGAGAAAGCTTCGATAGTTACTGTTTAATTAGTATAATTGATAAATAGATCTGGTCGGGGTTGGTGGGTTTTGCACTGTTTTGAAGCTTCTTCATTTTGATTTCTAGATTTATTCGGATCTTTGAAGATCCGACCCATTTTTCTTTTGATCGGATCTTCCGTGGGTATTAACGGATTTACATGTATTCTTCTCTTTGATCGAGAAAACGATAATAGGTTTCCTGATTATTAATTTATAAAATTAATTGCAATCCATTCAACTTGTATTTTCCTTCATTGTTATGATGTCTGAAAATCTAGATCTGCATGCATGTACTCATTTTTTTTTTTGGAAAATACTTGATTATTATTTCTTCAATCGTTTTTTCACCATTTCATATTTTGGAATATTTATTTTTTAAGTTGTAAATTTCATTATCAGTCCTTGACGTGCTTAAAGAAACAAGTTTATAACCCAATTTAATATAAGAAGATTGATGAAGTTGATAAAGATTATCATTCGCTTGGTTGCATTTCTGTTCAGATCTGAGATTACTGAACCTTATACATTCACCCTCGAGGGTACTTCAGTTTTTCCTATAGTTGGATCTCTGTTTCTCAACCTTTTTTATGTGAATTGGTGGCCTAATTTTTTTTTTATTAACAATCATGCAGAGGAGCTTGCTAAAAATGCTGCCTACATTGGCACCCCTGGAAAGGGTATCCTTGCTGCTGATGAATCTACCGGCACAATCGGCAAGCGTCTTTCAAGCATTAATGTAGAAAATGTTGAAGACAACAGGCGTGCTCTCCGTGAGCTCCTTTTCACCACTCCCGGTGCTCTTCAGTACCTCAGTGGTGTTATTCTCTTTGAGGAAACCCTCTACCAAAAAGCCTCTTCTGGTATTATCATATAACACCTGGTCGTGTTGTTTTTTCCTTCTAGTATGTATGGATTGTTGTTGATTTCTGATATTGATTTTTGATCTGCAGGCAAGCCTTTTGTTGAAATCTTGAAGGAAGGTGGAGTCCTTCCTGGCATCAAGGTCGACAAGGGTACCGTTGAGCTTAACGGAACCAATGGTGAGACATTCACCCAGGGTCTTGATGGCCTTGCCCAGCGTTGCCAGAAGTATTATGAAGCTGGTGCTCGCTTTGCTAAATGGCGTGCTGTGCTCAAGATTGCCGTTAACGAGCCAACTGAACTTGCTATCCAAGAAAATGCCAATGGTCTGGCCATGTATGCTGCCATCTGCCAGCAGTGTGGCCTCGTCCCCATTGTCGAACCTGAAATCCTTGTTGATGGGCCACATGATATTAAAAAGTGTGCTGAGGTGACAGAGCGTGTACTCGCCGCTTGCTACAAGGCTCTGAATGACCACCATGTCATGCTTGAGGGTACACTGTTGAAGCCTAACATGGTCACCCCTGGTTCTGAGTCCCCAAAAGTTGCTCCAGAGGTTATTGCCGAGTACACTGTCCGAGCCCTGCAGCGAACTGTCCCTGCTGCTGTCCCTGCTATTGTATTCTTGTCTGGTGGACAGAGTGAGGAGGAGGCTACCCTTAACTTGAATGCCATGAACAAGCTCAAGACCAAGAAGCCATGGTCACTCTCATTCTCATTTGGACGTGCCCTTCAACAGAGCACTCTCAAGGCTTGGGCTGGAAAGGAGGAGAATGTGAAGAAGGCACAAGCTGCTCTCCTTGTTAGGTGCAAGGCTAACTCCGAGGCCACTCTTGGTACCTACAAGGGTGATGCACAGCTTGGTGAGGGTGCCGCAGAGAGCCTCCATGTCAAGGACTACAAATACTAAGAATTTAGGGTTGTGGTCTATTATGTCATATGTTTTGCAGAGTAAATTGCGGTATGGATAGTAGGCTTTTAGGGCTTTTTGTCTTTTTGATTTCTGTCGCAACTCATCGAATTTAGGGGTGAAAATCAGACTAATAAGCATGGGGAGCCTTGTGCTCGTTGAGTGTTGATGGTTTTTGTTTATTTAAGTTTAAAACAAAATTCTCTGCGTTTATAATGGAGTTGATGACCGCATTTTGGCACAAACATGACTCGGCTCTCTATTAATTTCTGGCTTGCTAACTTGAACAGACGTGTGTCTTGATTCATTAAATCATAGTTCCTACATTTGAAGAAACTCGAAAGCAGTCTGGTTACTTCGAACTCTTAAGGGCCGTTGGGTCTTTGATTGAGAGCCAGTGGCTGGATTTTTCTACCACGGTAAAAGCTTAGTTGTTTTGTAGTTAAATTCACGAGGAACGTCAGATTGTTGCCGTATTTATCAAAGATTTTAAGGTAAAATATTCTTAATTGAAATTTTAAGTAGGTTTATAAATTTTTAAAATGAACGTTGTCTCAAAAATATAAAAATGTAAAAATTATAAAAAAATTAAAATGTTTTTTTATTAATTTAAAAATTATTATTGTATTAAAAAATAAAAAAAATAAAAATCACCAAGGAGAATACCCCAAGATGGGAGCACCGATTGGCCTCAAATTGCTGATCCCCTTTCTTGGGGAGTTGGGAGCACCCATCAGTAGTCTCTGTTTTTTATTTTTATTTAAAAATAACAATAATAATTTTTTAATTAATAAAAATATATAATAATAATTACTAAAAGATAAAATTATTATTTTAATATGATCATATCGTCAAATTAATGAAATTATTAATAATTGATTAATGATTGAATTTATGTGTCTAAGATATTTCTTTGAGATAAAATATTCATTTCAAAAATTAATAGATTTATTTAAAATTTTGATTAAAATTTAAATGAATGAGGTTTTTAACTCAAGATTTTAGTTAGGCCTTTCTTTGTATGAACGAAGTATAACCTTGGTTGTCTAGGGGCATTGAGATATCATTGGTCAAAGTATCCCACAAGTATATGTATTGTAATATTTTTTTCAATTAGCAATTTTACTTTATATTTGGTCAATTTAGTCCTTGTATTATGACATTTTGTGCAATTGTATCATTTTGTCTAATTCTGTTCAACTTTGATTGTTTATGTGAAGTTGAATGTCAATTTAGTCCTTATATTATGACATTTTTTTGCAATTGTCATTTTATCTAATTCTGTTTAAATTGATTGTTGACGTAAAGTTGAAGGTCAAATAATACCACCGTGATGTTAATGTGTTAAATAAAAAAATTCACATCATAAGAATCAAATTATATAAAATTATAAAGTATAAAGACTAAATTAAACAAAATTTTATACCATAGAAATTAAATTGCACAAAGCTCTATATTTGACTTAGATTGAATTTTTACTTCATAATCAGCAAGTGCACACATTCTATGTTCTATTGGGCATTTTGTACCTGTAAAAATTTGATCATAAAATACCTCTTTAGCCATGTCCAACAAGACAGCTTCCAATTCACATCCAATGTCCAACACATTCTATACCTTTTTACTTCATAATAGTTGTCATTCTCATATTTCGAAGTATGGATCTCCCATTTACATACAATGACTGCACATTTGCTCTCGCTCTGATTTTGTCATTTTTCTAGTAAAAGAATGCAAAATCTTCTCTATTAAGTACTAAAAAAAACAGCTTGGTAATGTGCAAAATCTTTAAAAATCTGATCCACAAAGAATAGAATGATAAGAAATACTAACCCCTTAATACTTGTTTAATGATTTAAAAATAGTAATATAAATTATGACGAAAAGTGTGTCCCTTTTTTTTTTTTTTAAAAAAAGCCCTTTTACAGAGAGTTGGAGTTGAGAATGCCTTAGTTTTGATCAATGAGGCAATTGCTGAGAAGCTTGATTTAGAGTAAATTAAAGTACCAATCTTATGGCACCAATAATCAAGACGATCTCGAATTAGGTGGTTTTCAATGACATTGTCTCAAATGATTTCAACACCCTATTTAAATCTCTTCCATCAGACAGGCAATACTTTGTAGCTGGTGTACCACGTCGCTTCCAAGGTCGCTTGTTCTTCAAAGCTTTTCTTCGTTTTGTTCACTCATCTTATGCACTTCTGTGGCTCCTTAACGCACCAAAGGAATTGATGGATAAGAACTCTCATGTCTTTAAATTAAGGAAGGATTTATTATAATAATTTTGCGAAAGAAGTAGGTGAGTCGTACTCAGCTCAATTTACCAAAATATTGAGCACTTTCTGGCTGCCAGGGCAGAAGAGCTGGTTGACGGTGGACTCATGGCTCTTGTCTTAGTATGTATTTCTGATGATGTTCATCCTTCACATCTACTACTATTGGAATTACTGATCTTTTGGAAGCTGTCTTTTTGGACATGGCTAAAGAGGTTTTTTCCGATCAAATTTTTATAAGTATAAAAAGCCTGATAGAATATAGAATGTCTGTATTTGCTAATTATGAAGTAAAAATTTAATTCAAGTTAAATATAGATCATTGTTCAATTTAGTTCATTAATTATAGAGTTTCGTTCAATTTAATTTGTATACTCTATAATTTTGTGTAATTTGATTCTTACTTGACATAAAAAATTGACATCACAAAAAAAAATTTTTTTCTCAATTTTTTTAAAGCCTGACACGTTATCAGCACATCAACATCATTAATGGTTAATTTAGATGGAGTTATACAAAAAACTCAATTGCACAAAATATCAAAATACATGATTAAATTAATCAACTTTAAAGTAGAGAGACTAAATTGATGAAATGTCATAATTTAAAGAGCTGTGGAGTAATTTAATCCATATCTTCTTAAACAACGGGCTTTATGTCTTTTATGGACGTGGGACCAATAAAGTTGATGATGGTTTAGACTGCCAGAAAAAGAAAACCAGAAAAAACATTGGTACTTTGTAACTAATTGAGTGTTGCAGTATGGGCCGGGATCAGCGATTATTTATAAGAATGGTAAACGTTGCATTATGGGCCGGGATCAATAATTATAGTAATGACTGAGTGCTACAATGTTTTATGCGGGCCAGAGCCTAATTATGGATTGGTCCAGCAACCCAGCATTGGTTTGGACCTCTGGCTGGCATGACCAACAATGACTGATTTTTGGAAACAAGCTTTTCTGTTCGGTAAGATTGCAATGATGCTTTCATCGTTTCATTCACAAAGCATCAACCTTTCTCATTTGATTGCCAAGTTCATCAACACTTTGATTCCCCTTTTTAAGTGCACTGGTTTTCCATGAATACAGTGACAACCAACATCCAGAAAAAAATTTGGAGTCCGTAGAAGAATTAAATTAATTAGATCCCATATTATTATTTCTTCAAATTTATGGTGTGGCCGTGTTCACTCTTCACTCAAACCTCTTTCTGGTCATTACCCAAGGATAAATTCTGCTCCAGGATTTTACCGAAATTTTCCTTCATTTCACATTGGCAGTCTCACTTCTTCATTTCTGTGACAGGTTATATTGGTCTCTTATATTCCATAGGATTGTGTTTTGTTGTACGATGTTTTCAGGATAACATATCTCCATCCCTTCAACTTCCCTGGAAGCACAACCAAAGCAAAGGCCCTGAGAACTCACTGGGAAGACATTGGAGCGTCGACTTGTAATTAATCATCAGGTTGTGATCATTATATATTCTTGTTTTAATTTTTTTTTTAATTTATGTACCAAAAACTAAACTGAAATAGGGACGCCAGTTGCAAGTATGCAAGTTTAAGTAGATGAGTTTGTTAAAATAAATTAATGAAGAGAGGTCAAGAATTATTCACACGTGAAACTGCTAAGCCCTAAAAGGGGCTTCTAGTATGGTGCTGCTTATTATATGGAAGATAAATCTTTTATAACTTGAATAAATTCGATCCTCTAATAAAATATTACTAAAGTGTTCAGATTTCTAGGAGTGGTGGGTTTGCTATTTCTGGCCAAAGATACACACAACTGGATGAAAAAGGCAGACCTCCCAATTTGGGGTAAAGCTTTGGGATGGCAGATTTTCAGTTAATTCCAGTAACCAGTCACATCAAATGGCATCACCAAAAAGTCTGATTTTGCTTGAACTTCATTTTGCCATTATTGTAACGTAATATCGTTTCCTTTGACTGCTAATCACTGGAAATGTCTCTATGCCTTGGGACAAGCAAGCTTTGGCTCAGGAATCAGGAAAGAGGGGGAAAAAAAGAAAAAGATGTAAATCATGTAAGATAAGGAGAAGAAGAAGAAGAAGGAAAAAAGGCTGATACAAGAATGCCACTGGTACTTTTCTTGCTGTGATAATGACAGCAATGTCTCTCCTTTCTTTGGTCCCTTCTGGTTGGGAAGCTTCTTTACTCTTTCCTAAGTACGTTTCCTGTCTGGAAGAAAAGAAAGACTACAATCGACGCATGTGTGGGAGATCATAATGGAGTTATGTACATGAGATTTATTTGCTGGCAAAAGTGAAAGCTTCCAGGGAAGGCAGCAATCCATCTCTTTCTATTCATATGTATTTGTTTTTGAGCATCCAAGTATTGTTTCCAACACTTAAAAAGATCTGGACTTCTTTTCACATATATTATCTTGCATTTCACTTAAAGTTTCTATACTCAATGCAAGCTATTGACCTGTCGATATTGTCATGGAGTCGATGTAGAAATAAGATTGTAAGAGAACTTAGTTGGCATGTGGAAGAGGAGACCAACAAAAGTTCTTATGTCGCTTTTACTTTAAATTTCATGAATCATTTTGGGGGGTTTCCATATAAGCAGAGTTTACATATATGAATTTTAGCAACCAGAGGTTGATGTTTCTTACACACATATAGTAAACAAATAAAAAATAAAAACTTTAAAGGTGGTCCAAAATTTACAAGTAGTACTTTTCTTTCCACTCCTCTAAAATGTCTTTCTTTTCAAGTGAAAAAAAAAATGAAGCTTTTATTGAAAATGATCAAAGGAACCTCGGTAGCTATAAACATAGACAGTCCATACACACACACAAACATATGCCCATAGCTTATGGCATTTTAAGTTTATCTCCAGAGATCAACACTTTTCATTAATGTCAACATTTCATTGTGATATTCTTTTAGTTCACCATCAACATGTTCTTTTCCACCATCATGTAAGCTTCGATATAGCATAATTCATTGAATTTGCTGTGATTGTGCAAAAGCCAGCACTTGTCTTACAAAGAATCTTTGTGATTCACCAAAACTAGCTAGTACTTTCTTTTTAGCATTAGTCAAGCATGTGGGGAACTCAGGGATTGTTCATTTTCTAGCTATATTCTGCACAGACTTGCTCAATCATTATTTGCAAACCAAGTTAAACATCTTTTTTCTCATTCTTTATAAACCTTAAGGATATTTGGGAAGGAAGAAGAATAAATATCTCTTTAATCCAACAATTATGTTGTTAAGTTGAAATGGTGATCTTGAAGCATATTCATTAGATGGACAACATTTTCATCCCTTTCACTTCCATTTTCATCGATCAAAGAAAGCCTAAAACCTGCTTTTTAATTTTGAGTGAGCTACTTTTGTCCTCCAAAAAAATCATGGTTATCATGATCTTTTAAGAACAAATTTTGACTTCCTTATGACTAGGTAAGCCTTTTGAAGCAAATGTAAATACTTCGTAAGAGTATGTCAATAACTTAATTTTGACTTAATAATTCTTATTCCTCTAACGAAAGGTTAAGGTTAGTTCTCAATACCGTTTATGATACACAAGCTAGCATCGCTAATGAGTTAGACAATAAGGGAGAAATTTTTGAAGTGTTTTACAACTAATTAAAGCATTCCAAATTTTAAGCTCTAAGGTAAAAGCTTTGAATTATAACTCTTTTTGATTCGAGTATTATTCTTTTTAGTTAATTTGATCATTCGCCTCTTATATTCTTTTGCTGTTAATATGCCAAAAAGTTTCAATGACAAAAAAAGGACGGCTAGTATCTTATACTATTAGTTATTAACTCCCCCACCGACTATATAATATATCAATCAATGAAGTCTGCAAAATGAACATTTCTTGGCGACAACAATGATATATAGTTCTTGTTGCATTGAATGCAAGAGCTTTTTTGTTGGAAAGGATTGACTGTAAATAAGTTATCAGCCGACAGTGTTGTGAGGGCCACAGTCTGTCTATCAAGGGAGGTTAATATTTATCTGCAACCGCCTTCCATGAATTCCAATTTCACTACACAAACTTACCTCTGACATTTTACTGGCAGTGACAAACTCATTGAATATGGAGAAATATATATCCTGGTGGAAGAATGAAAAAAATCCTTCAAAGACTTGGTTAATTACTCTGGTAATTAAAGTGTTTTTGTCATGACTAATGGCAAACGATGCAAATGTAAAGTCCTTTTAATCGACCAGGCTTTCAGGAATTTACATAGTGCTAAAAGAACTGATCAGGTGAAACATCCACGGAGCATATCCAACTTAAAAGCCATTAGCAGTCATCAACCAATTCTTTGTACAAAATAGATACAAGACAATGAAAATACAAGCTGAAAGATTTGTTTCTGGTTTATAATCTCCTCTACATCACTGTTACCTTAACCTATGTACCGTACTACAGGAAATTGTACACAAACTTTTCTGCACACGTGGGGGCACGCGTACTCATGCAAATACTTGCATATGAAGACAGAAAAAATTTCACCAGATTACTAAACAACAAATGATCGGTAAAGATGGAAAGAAAGAAACTGATGAAGAACAAACATAAATAATCAAATTTCCACGCATAGCAGGAAAGATTTCAGAAATGTTAAGATGAAAACTCAGCGTCTTAGAGCAATATTTATGCCTTTTTTTCTCTCCCCCCCAGCAAGATATTAAACCCATTATTGTCATTAATCTTAAAATATGCACTTGCTAAGACCCCATGAAACACCATTTGCTATACATAAATTCTCATCAGTCAGCTCCTTGCTTATACATTGTAAATCCCCTCTTCAATACAGGACATTTGTCAATTATCTCTTACCTCTTACCGAGTCAGCAGTTCCCTCCTCTCCCACCCATTGCATATATTTCATGTGGGATTAGCTAGAATAATTGTGAGATGATCTGTCATGTTTTCTTTTTTTTTTTTCAACTTACTGGTTTTCTCCTTTGCTGAGCTTTAAACCATAGTTCTCCCACAGGTTCTCTCCATCAGCCATCAAGAAGCGAAAGCAACTATCATTTACAGCATTGCCAACGTTAGAGTTAGAAGGGGAAGAGCCGTCATTTGCTTGGAGTCTCACTGTCTCAGATCCTTGCTCATTAATTTCACAATATGCTCTTCCTTGACTGTAGAGGGCCTCATTGTTCTGATAATAACCACAGCCTCTCGAGTTCTCCTTGCGTTTTTTGTTACTCTCCTTGGTCTTCATTAGGTAAGCACTAATGCTATTCCATTTTTCTTTGCACATTAAAGCACTCCTATCAAAGCCTAAACAAGCCATCTTAGCAGCTATTTCCTCCCACAAAATCTCTTCTGAACACGCTCCTTGATGGAACCTCGATTCCATGCTGGTTCTCAGCTGTATTAGCCTAGAAATCTCTGATTCTTGCCAGCCATCTGCCTTTACAGTGTTGTTTATAGTTTCACTTCCATTCTCATTCTGGTTTTCACTGTGGTTTTGCATTTCAGTTGCCATTAGCTCCTCAGGTGATGTGACCTTCAATTGTTTTCCTGTCAGGTTCTGCAAGGCCTCCATTAAAGCAGCATCACGAGCTTCAATCCAAGCTCTCTCTTTAGCCCAAAACTTGTGCTCTCTATCTATCCTGGCTGCTTCTTCTTTCCTCCATTCTTCCTCCCTTAAAACCCTCTCTTGCTCCTTTTGCTCAAGAGTCTTTGTCAATTTCTCTAGCCACGCCTCTTGCCTTTCCATTAGCTTCCTCATTTGAGAGTCGATGAACTCTTTTATCTTTGCCTTCCAGCTCCTACTACCCCTTTTCTTTTTCCGCTTCTCTGACGAGTCATTCTCCATTGGCCCTGCAGTGCTTAAATCATTGTCATCCGAGGAAGAAGTGTCGAAATCGGAGGAATTAGAGAGGCTAAGACTATCACAGAGCTTTTGAGAGTGATAGACATCTTGATTTGCTTGAGTATTGCTGTTGGGAGTACCATGAAACCGAAAATTGTTCCCAATTAGTTGAGTTTCTGGGCCTGAAACTGAATTGCTGGTCTCTCCATATAGCGCCTCAAGTTGGCGAAAGAATCTATAGTGCTTACCATCCTGTCTCCCGGCCTTCCCTTCCTTAGTCTTCTTGTAATACTTGTACAAGTTTTCAAATTTCTCCCTGCATTTTTTCCCACTCCTTTGGTACCCATGTTCCTCAGACATGATCCTGCAGCAAGAAAAGAAAGAGGAATAGGAAATGGAAAAAAAATGAATTAAAATTCAAATATAAACCCTAGTTCAAATTTTTTAAAATAAAAATGAAGATATACCATAAAAAGTTCATGTGATGATATTTTGCCAATGTCATGTAAAACCTATGTGTTTTCCTTTGTGAGCATTTAGCAAGTTAACTCAAGTAAGCATACTATGACCATTCAAAAATGCTAACGAAGATGGGTCATTACAAGGGACTGATAAAACGTCTTTTCACGGATAAAACTAGTAGATGTGGACTTAAATATCCAAAAGGTTAGTCATTTTTATAGCAAAAAACCAGTAAAGCTTGCACAAGAATGAAGGCAACACATTTTCAAAGGAAAAAAAAGTCAGTGGAAGACTATTGAAATGATCAGCCATCCTTTAAAAAAATAAATAAATAAACCCTGGAAAGCGCTGCAAAGAAGATGCAACACACCTGGTTCTGAACTGAACTTCTTCACAGTGTAGTCCTTTTCTGTTAACCATTAATTTGTTTCAAAAGTTTTCTCTTAATAATAACAGCAAGAAATACAATGAGAGGTCATGTTTTTAACATAAATTAAGCCCGCATGTTTTTCTGTTGAAAATAATGTAACAAGGAACGCAAAGCCTACTCGATCCTACCATGAGTAATACAAATTTAAAGATAGAAAGAAGGAAAGCAGTGCAATCATGATAAAATAAACAAATGCTTTTTTATTTTCTTTTCCGAGTGTAATAGTAAGAAGGAAAATGTCGAAACTAAAGCTTTACTAGTTTTGTTTAAACCTTGTAAAAAGAAATGAAGAAAAACTCCATTTCATCATCACTAGCTAGTTACACTGAAAGAAAAAGAACCCATTATAATTTTCTTTAATTAATATAAAAGAAAAGCAAAAAAAAAAAAAAGGGAAATTATTTAGTGAATTTGCTACAAATTAAAAGAAAAACATAGAAACCCTTTGCCAAAGAAAGAGGGGGAAGAAGAGAAATAGACAGAAAGAAAAGAAAAGAGAATTAGGGTATAGTACTATATTAGTGTACCTGGATACTTCATCCCACAAAGGACCCTTTTGATTAGCTTCTTTGAACTTGGGATCAAGACGAGATCTGATCTCTAGAAGCGTTAAAGTCTCTTGTCTCGGCCATCTCCCAGTTCCTCCATCACCTCCAAAAGCAGTAGCTTCACCATCAAATCCGCAACTGGCACTAGGAGTAGAAGCACTAGTGACCGCAACTGCAGCAGCCGTGGGAGTAGCATTATTAGCAGTAGAATCAGCAGGGAAGTCGTGATGAAGACCACGAGGCATCAACTCGTGACCAACTTGTCTGCCAACCATTTGCATCATCTCAAAGGTGTGAGGGTGGTGTTGGTGATGATGAGGTTGCGGTGGCGGCAGATTCCGGTGGCCGGAGGAGAATAACTCGGGAGCCTGTGGGATTCCTTGGAAATGGGTAGGCCTTCCATTCATAAGTTGCCTAAGATCAGCCATAGCGTATTGATGGTGATGATGATCCTCCATTTCCATTTCGATTTTATGAAAAACAATAGAAAGGAAGAGAAGAGAAGAGAAGCTACGAAAAGAGTGAAAGATAAAGGCTTCAAGAGAGAGAAAGAGAATGAGAGAGAGAGAGATAGAGTGAAGAGAGCGGCAGACTCGGATCGTGTCGTCCACGAAAAAGCTCGAATTTAAGCACAGGACAATGGTCCCATCTCTGTTTCAAGTGGTGTATAAACGTACGTATTTTGCTACAATCTTTCTTTTCTTTTTTATGTTTCTCTTAAATTCTCTTAGTGTTGTAAGCCTACGCTAGCTAGGGAACTTGCTAAGTTGCTATCTTTCTTTCCTTGTTTGTTTTCTTTCTTTTCGTTTTTGTAGAGGGAAACTGTGGAGCGTGCGTGAGTGAGTGAAAGAGAGAGGGGGCAGTAGTTTCACTGGTTCGGACAAAGTAGAGAAAGGCCACACGTATAGTAAGAGAATGGCAGCAGGAGAAAGAGAGAGAGAGAGAGAGAGGGGTATTGGGGTAATGAATGAGGGACACGTGGTTAAAGGCTAGACGACGAAAAATGCAGTAGAGAGGGAGAGGCGAGTTGCTGACGCGTGTACAGTGCCTAGGATCCGGCCTTTTTGACCGCCTATCTCTCTATATTTCTCCCTTTCTCGGCTGTGTCCCTCTGCCGAGTGCTGACACTGACTTTGGCTCCTTGGAGGGTACATGGATCCGAATCCCCAACCCCATTCCGGTACTACTAGCTAGCCTTTCGGCCCTCTTGGGGCTCGGGGCTTCGGCCTACCCGCTGGGTCGCTTCTGATTTATTCTTAAGCCGAGTAGTCATTCATACTAGCCTTTTGGGTCATAATGGTTAATATAACTTCAATTCCTCACTTGTGAATGTTCACAATGTGACGCTTAATCCAGATAAATTTAATGTCTATTACCTTGAAATAGAAAAAAGGAGTTAAACCTTATGCAAGATGCCTTTACACATCAAGATGCACAAACCTTAATGACTAGGTCTAACATGTCCCAAATCGTATCCGACGTGAAAAAGCAACGCGACTAAATTCTGACCAATTTCAAAACATTAATCTAAAACCCAGCCACACTCGATTGCCATATATATACACGCCCGCATTGCTGTTGTGGCGCTTTCCCATATTTTTCAATGGTGGTTGTGGTCGATCGTCAGGTCCGCGCGATGAGAAGTTGGTGTGAGACGAGTTTTGCAAGACAAACAAAAAGAATATGGATATTGTGTCGGTTCCAATGGTCAAGTTAGTATAAACTCCAAAGTGGTAATGAATCTAAAGCAGGAACCAGAGAAGTCAATTACCAAAGAATTGAAAGTCCCATTTTCTATACATTTTGTTGCTTTTTGGTACTGACCAAGATTGACTACGCTGGTGTATGGTGATCAGTCTTTGGAATACTCATGGACTCTTGGAAACTAAGGTAGCAGTTTAAAGATAAAATGTTAAGGCACGTCGCTCTTTTTATTTTTGGAGATGAGTTGACTAGAAATGGAAATAAGTGTATATAGTTGTTATTTAAGATCTGAGGGTGTTGATGACTAAAATGTTTATATTGAAGATTGAAGAAGTGGTGATTGTTAAAAATTTCTATTTATTTCAAGAAGAGAAAGAATACGATTTTGAGGATGCGAATAAAATACTTTTTCTAATGTATTTTTAAATCTTTGAGATATAATAAAGTCTTTTAACACACTTATCGGAATAGTAAAAATGACTTTGTAATGATAATATTTATATAATAAATGAACTTATACGTCTTTCAATGTAAAAAGTTATTTCCTTTCATAACATATCAATTCAAAGAGTTATATTCAATAAGATAACTATTCATAACTCTTCAATTGCAATTTTTCATTAGTAAGCATTATTCATAAATAACATTTATTATTTGATATGTAAATTAAAATAATAAAAAATTAATTACTTATTAATATCAACCTATCTAATAATTCTCCATACTTTGAAATGTTGGTTTTTTTTATAAAATATATTTTTTATTTCTACTTTTCACACAAATTAATATTATGCATACAAAAATGTATCTTTTGATTTGAAACATCAATTAATTAGCATAGGCATCTCAAAATCATAACGAAGTACATAGTGTACACAAATTGAACCTAGATTTCTAGTGTTAGAATTGAAGATACTCCACACATAATATTTGTTTATATTTTTGTAAACGGTCGTTCACTTTTAGCACCATAAAGGTCATGTTCTTATCCTATTCATAATAAACATTTATAAGAGAATTCACAAATTCTTCTTGTTGAAGCGGCACCACCTCTTTGTCGTAACGTGCGAGTCCGAGAACTCGATCGCCAGACGCGAGTGAAAACTCTAAAAAAACTAGGAGTCGCCACCAATCTTTTTTTACTAGGTGTGATTGGCCACCTATTGACTCGATTTTAATCGATGAAGCCTTAAATTAATTTTAAACCCACCGAAAAGAACCTTAAACTGGTCTATGTTTTTCTAGATCTAAGTTCGGGAGTACGGTTACACTCGGGGAAGGATTAGCACCCTTAGGATGCCCGTTTCATGAACAGTACCATTTTTCGATTATCATATTAGGCTTTAATTTTTAATTTCACTATACTTCCTTAGTTATTATTCTTTTATTTTATCTCCTATTTAACCTAAAATGGAATGCAAATGCAGGGCAAGATGAAATGCATGGCGTGATAAAAATGTCGGACGAATAACCTTTTATTGAGGACATTCTTCAAAATCCGCCCATCATACTAGTGGGATCCGGGGTGTTCTCTCACCTAGGGAATTATCCGAGAAACTCACCTTCGTAAATTCAACGAATAATTTCCATCATCGGGGTCATCGTACGTTTTCTTTTAAAATAATATTTTCGTGCATAATGAACCTAATACGAGCGAAAGCCTTTTATTAAAGATGTTTCTCGATCCCTCCCATCATACTGGTGGGAATCGAAGATATCTTTTCACCTAAGGAACTTTTCGAGAAATACTCGCCTTCGCAAGATCCTCGGAAGATCCCATCATCAGGGCTTAACTCGTAAACAAAAATATTTATATGCGATGATATGCAATATATATATGTTATGCTAATGTAGTTAACTATTTTTAGTATTATTATTTAATTTTTACTTTATATATTTTTTATTATTATATTTTCTATTTTTATTTTTTATTATTATTTTTTACATTTTATATTTTTATTCTAAGTTTCTCTTATATTTTCCTTGCTATTTCTTATGAATTTTCCTTCTCTATATTTCCCTTTTATAATTAGATACTTTATAAATTGTTTATGATTCCGTGTTATCTTAGTGAACAAAAATTTCATTTTTTACTATTTTTATCATTTTATATTTCTTTATTTTTGACTAATTTTTTTTATATAGTAAAATTTTATTTATTTAAAATAAAAATCTCGAAAACTCAAATTCGAGGCTCTCCCATCGTACTGGTGGAGCCTTAATTTGGATTCCGAACTTAGAAAAAATTAACCTGGGATTGCGACTCCTCGCGTCCCGATAAATCATCCTATCATCAGTACACTATTTATTATCCCTATGATTAATATTATGGTGCCTTGACATTCAATCTATGTACTATCATAGCCATTAATATGGACCCAAAAAAAACATAGATTTTATTATTGCAATTAATGTTTTCTTTATCATACTATTTTTAACTTTTGCTAACAAATATTATCTTTTATCTATCCCTCTTATACTTTATTGTATCACTTTTATTTTGCTTGTTCTCTTAGTTGATTTCTATTGATTGCTTACTTATTCCTATGTCTTTTCATTTTTTTACTTTTTCATTTTCACTAAGGATATGTTTTATTGTACATGAATATTTCCCATGTTCTATTCTATATTTATTATTCAAAAACACTCCGCTAATAATCTAATAATTTCCAATTTTTTTTATATTTTTTTAAAAATTTAATTTTATTATATAAATATTTAACTTACCATTCATTCCATTCATTTATATATATTTTTTTATTTTCAGTATTTACCTATTTTTTATGCTTTCTATTTTAATGATTTTTTTATATTTTTAATTTATATTACCATGTTACTATACTATGTTCCCATTATTTTACTAACATAAGGCTACATTAAGAAAATCACTATAACTATCACAAACAATAGCCCAAGATTTAAAACTTACCCAAGATTCAAGCCCAACTTAGCCCAATACGCATCAGTCTGGTAGAAAGCTCGTGAGCATGCCCCAAGTATTCAGCCTCCTTGAGCCAAAACGGCGTCGCTTTGAATGCCCTTGAGCTGCCCAATCTTATCCCCCAAAACAACACCGTTTTAGCCTAGATCCAAGTATAAAAACCTTCCTTTTTTATTCTCTCCCCATTTTCCCCTTTTGTTTCTCTCTCTACCCGTTTGGTTCTCTTCCCTTCTCTCTAAAAAATCAACCTTTTCTTCCTTTTTTTTTTCAAATCTCTCAACTCTTTTCCCTTTCACGAACCATCGGTGGTTAGGGGAACTTCCTGTCTTCGTCGGTGCAAGGACCCCGATGGTCGGATCTGACTCTCCTTCTCTTTCTTCGGCACAGGCTGACTCTCCCTTGGCCAGATCAGTCTTCCCTCTTTCGCTCTCTCTCTCTCTGGTCGCCGACCCCTCTCTCAAATCCGATTGGTCCTCCCTCTTCGCTCTCTCTCTCTTGGTCGTCGACCCCTCTCTCAAATCCAATCGGTCCTCCCTCTTCGCTCTCACTACACAAGTTTTTTTCTTTTTTGGTATTTTGGATATTTTTTGGTATTTTTTGATTTTTTGTGGATTGTTGTGGCTGCTGGAAATCTAGGAATTCCTTGATTTGCAAGTTGCTTCGAGATTTTTCTCAGGTTTGAATGTTGGGTTTTTGCAGATTTTTTTTTGGCTTGCAGGTTGTGGCTGCCGCTCTCATTTTCCTCCCTCTAGATCCCCTTTGCTACAGTGGGGCTTTATACACTTAGCTTTTTGGCTGAGTGTAGTGCCTCCATTACCCTGCCAGACACGAATTTTTCGCGTTTGGCAGGGTGAGGGAGGTGCCTGGCAAGGTGCGTTCGCACCCTGCTAATCGTACCCCTCTCCCTTTTTCTTTTCTCTGTTTTATTTTATTTTATTTTTATTTTTATTTTTTATTTGTTGTTTATCTTTTGTTTAATATTATTTTTTATCATATATTTATTTATTTTTTAAATACAAAAAATATGGTGTCTACAGCTGCCCCTCTTTACGCATTTCGGTAATCTGAAATAGTGCAAAGACGTAGACACCCCAATTTATCATTTTTCAAAGCTTTTTTTTTAATTTTTTTAATGAACTTCTCAAAATTGAGACAATAAAACTTTAAAAATAAACTCCTCAAAATTGAGGCAATGAAACTTTAAAATAAATTCCTCAAAATTTAGGTAACGACATTTTTAAAACTAAACTCCTCAAAATTAAGGCAAGAAAACTTTAAGAATAAACTCCTCAAAATTGAGGCAATGAGACTTTAAAAATAGAACTCCTCAAAATTGAGGCAATGAGACTTTAAAAATAGAACTCCTCAAAATTGAGACAATGAGACTTTAAAAATAAACTCCTCAAAATTGAGGCAATGAGACTTTTTAAAAAATTAACTCCTCAAAATTGAGGCAATGAGACTTTAAAAATGAACTCCTCAAAGCTGAGGCAACAAGACTTTTAAAAATGAACTCCTCAAAACTGAGGCAACGAAACTTCTATAATAAACTCCTCAAAACTGAGGCAATGGGACTTTTAAAAGTCTTGAAACTAATTACCCGAAGGTTTTAGAAGATGCACTTGGAGGATTTAAGAGAATAATGTGTCCGGAGGACTTCAGAATGTACCCGGAGGATTTAAGAGAATAATGTGCCCGGAGGTCTTCAGAATGTACCCGGAAGATTTAGGAAATGTGGCTCCTCAAAAATTGAGGTAACGAAACTTTAAAAATGAACTCCTCAAAACTGAGGCAACGAAACCTTTTTTTCTTTTTTTGAAATGGTGAAAAATAATCAGTTCCTCATATGAGGTTCTACGACTTTAAAGATGAATTTTCTTTTTTTTTCAGTTGTTTTAAAACTTTGAACATGGCAATTTAAATATCCTAATCATCTTCATCAGCTTTTTTTTTTGGGTGTTTTAGCGCCTTCTCTTTTATCAATGAGGGATGAACCGATCACGCTTCCCATCTCTCGTCTTCCCCAATTCATTGCTCACAACTGTTTTCTTCCTCTATCATATGCATGGTCTAATCATTCTTCACATTTTTATTGTTCTCCATTCTGTTGCTATTTCCATTTCTTTCTCTATTTTCTTAGTCTTTTCTGTTTCTTTTTTTTTTATTACCAGACTCCATTTCATCCCCCGTCAATTATGATCATTTTTCAAAATACTGCAAACATTTCTTACTTTATCATGCTCTTTATTAAATATCATTCCAATTTTATGACAAATGCAATGCGATATACTCATATCTCCTCTCTTGGCAGAATGGAAATGATGACAATATTGAGAGCAGAAAGGCTATTTTTCATTAGAAAAGAGGGAAGTTTCTACTATCAGGAATAATGACAAGGAACAGGGGAAAACTAATTAATACAAAAGGGATACAGTTCTTTCTTAATGACTGTTCCGATAGATATTGACAGTAGTCTCGAAATTTTATCTCGAAACAGGCACAATCGTCAGCTCCCTTGTCTTTTGTCTGAACATCTCGGATCATGATTTTCACTCATTCTGTGTTAAGCCTTTGTAGTACTTAGACCTCCTTCGTGTCTAGACTGTCCTTTCAGATTTTCACCCTAAACACATCTCCCATACTCAAGCCGCCTTTTCAGGTTTTCAACTTGAAAATTCTTCTTTCTTTTTTTTTATTATTATTAATTTTTTTTTACGTAAAATATTTCTTGACAGCATTAGCATTCACTGGGTTGGAAAACTCCCTTCTGTCCATCTCTGCCAAAATTAGTGCTCCTCCTGAAAAATCTTTCCTCACCAAAAATGGTCTTTCCCAATTCGGCATCTATTTCCCGCGAGGATCCTGCTGGTTCGGGAGAATTCTTTTCAATACTAACTCTCCTTCTTGGAACTGTCGAGGATGTGCCTTCTTGCCATATGCCCTTATCATTCTCTTTTGATATAACTGCCCATGGCAAAGTGCCGTCAACCTTTTTTCTTATATGAGATTCAATTGCTCATAACGAGCGTTAACCCATCCGGCTTCTTCCAACTGTACTTCTTTAAGGACTCTTAGGGAAGGGATTTCTACTTCAATTGGCAAAACTGCTTCCATCCCATACACCAAAGAGAACGACGTAACTCCCGTGGAAGTTTGGACTGTTGTGCGATAAGCATGCAAAGCAAATGGTAACTTCTCATGCCAATCTTTGTATACATCTGTCATCTTTTCAATTATCCTTTTGATGTTCTTGTTGACTGCTTCTACTGCTCCATTCATCTTTGGGCGATAAGGCGTTGAATTGTGATGTTTGATCTTAAACTTGGCACAAACCTCTTTCATCATTGAACCATTGAGGTTACTAGCGTTATCTGTGATGATCCTTTTCGGAAGACCATAGCGGCATATTATTTCTTTTTGAATGAACTTACATACCACTTTCTGGGTCACATTGGCATAAGATGCTGCTTCTACCCACTTAGTGAAGTAGTCAATTGCCACTAGAATAAATCGATGCCCATTTGATGCCTTCGGGTTTATTAACCCAATCACATCCAAGCCCCACATTGAGAATGGCCATGGTGATGTCAGTACATTTAGTGAATTTGCAAGAGTGTGGATTCTGTCTGCGTATATCTGACACTTGTGACACTTTTGAGCGAAATCTATACAATCCGTTTCCAACGTGAGCCAATAATACCCTGCTCTCATGACCTGTCTTGCCAACATATGCCCACTTGCATATGCCCCACAAATTCCTTCGTGAACTTCCTCAACTATTCTCTGAGCTTCGGCTGAATCCACACATCTCAAAAGCACTTGATCCCTACTTCTCTTGTATAAGATGTCCCCATCCAAGAAAAAATTCATTGCCAACCTTCTAATGGTTTTCTTATCATTTTCTGAGCTTTGTTCCGGATACTGCTGAAACTTGAGATAATGCACAATATCATGGTACCACGGTTTCCCGTCTACTTCTTCCTCTACACTGGAGCAGTGTGCGGGGCACTCTCGAAGATTAATCATAATGGGTTGAATCTTGACATCGGTACCAACTTTGAACATTGCTGCCATCGTGGCTAATGCATCAGCCATTTGATTCTCCTCTCGGGGGAAATGAGTGAAGTAAATCTTATCAAAATTTTCAATCAGCTTTAAAACATACTTATGATATCGGATTAACTTTGAGTCACGTGTCTCCTATTCTCTTCGTAACTGATAAATGACCAAAGCAGAATCCCCATACACTTCCAAAATGTGAATTTTCCTCTCGATTGCTGCCTGAAGACCCATGACACAAGCTTCATATTCAACCACATTATTGGTGCAATAGAAGTTGAGTTTAGCTATGATCGGATAATGATCTTCTTTTAGTGACACTAACACGGCTCCTATGCCATGCCCTAAGGCGTTCGAAGCTCTATTGCAAAGCATCTTCTAATTCTCCTTCTCTTCTGATTCCTTCTCATTTGTTTGACAAACCGACATCAGGTCCTCATCTGGGAACTCAAACTCCATTGGTTCATAAACTTCCTCCACCCTTTCCGCCAAAAAATCTGTGATTGCACTTCCTTTGATAGCTTTTTGGGACACATATACAATATCATATTCAAACAATAACACTTGCCATCTTGCCACTCTACCTGATAAGGATGGTTTCTCGAAGATGTATTTGATAGGATCCAACTTTGCAATGAGCCAAGTGGTATGATATAGCATGTACTGCCTGAGTCGATGCGCCATCCATGCTAAATCATAACACATCTTTTCCAACGAGGAATACTTGGACTTGTACTCAGTGAACTTTTTACTCAAGTAGTAAAATGCTCTTTTTTTTTACTAGTTTCATCATGCTGTCCCAACACACATCCCATGGATCCTTCATTTACTGTCAACTACAAAAAGAGAGGTCTTCTGCCCACAGGTGGTACCAACACTGGCGGACTCAACAAGTATTCTTTAACCTTGTCAAAAGTAACTTGGCACTCCTCGTTCTATGCCCCAGGATTGTGTTTGTGAAGGAGCTTGAAGATTGAGTCACATTTGAGTGTGAGTTATGATATGAACCGGGCTATATAATTTAACCTTCCCAAGAATCCTCTAACTTCTTTCTTTATTTTGGGAGGAGGCAAATCACGGATTGCTTGAACTTTATCTGGGTCAACTTCTATCCCTCTTTCACTGACGATAAAACCAAGTAACTTTCCTGAAGTGACTCCAAAAGTGCACTTTACCAGATTTAATCTGAGCTGAAACTTTTGTAACCTCTTAAATAACCTTTCAAGATTGGTCGCATGGTCCTCTGTTTTGCGAGCTTTTACAATCATATCATCCACATACACCTCAACCTCTCTATGCATCATGTCATGGAAAAGAGTCACCATGGCTCGTTGATAAGTTGCCCTAGCATTCTTCAAACTAAATGGCATTACCTCATAACAAAAGGTCCCCCGCATAGTTATGAAGGTAGTTTTCTCTCTATCCTCTGGTGCCATTTTAATTTGGTTATACCCTGAAAAACCATCCATAAAGGAAAACATGAAATGGCGAGCAGTATTGTTAACGAGGGTGTCGATGTGGGGCAAAAGAAAATTATCTTTTAGGCTAGCTCTATTCAAATCTCGATAGTCCACACACATTTTTACTTTCCCATCTTTCTTAAGCATTGGGATAATATTTGCAACCCATTCGGGGTACTTAGCTACTTCCAAGAATCTTACATCGAACTGCTTTTTCACCTCTTCTTTAATTTTCAACAGCATTTCAGGTTTCATCCTTCTCAACTTTTGCTTAATTGGTTTGCATTCAGGTTTCAAAGGCAGTTTATGGGCTACAATGTCTGTATTGAGTCCTAGCATATCTTGATAGGATCATGCAAACACATCTTCATATTCATGAAGTAGCTTTATTAGTTTTTCTTTTTCAATTGGCACCAATGTCGTACCAATTCTAACTTCTTTCTTATTATCTTTATTTCCCAAATTAATCGTTTCAAGTGTCTCTTGATGTGGGACAATTTGTCTCCCCTCCTATCCTACTTGTCTTAACAAGTTCGGAGTTAAATCATAATCCTCCACGTTTTCTGTATCGTCAAGTTCACTAACACTTGTACTTTTTTCAAAATTAATTTCAAAACCACTGTCATTATCATCTTCACATTCATTATTTGGAATCTTAAAAAGTAAAGGGAATTGAAAGATGTAGAGCTATTGTATAGATAAATAGTTAAAATAAAGGGATGAGATGACAAGAATGGAAATGGTGAATCATGAGAGGAGATGTGAGAAATGCACTACGCATGTCAATTTATTAGAATGATAAATGATAAAAAGCCCGATACATAAAATTTTCAATGCTCTTGGGCTTAAGCACGGATGTTTAGTTTGCATTACTGTGAAATTGAATCACAAGTGATTGGTAAACTCATGGTGGTTCAGCTGCTCAACTTCATCTCAGGTGGCCCGAGGTATGTAGTAGGGATCCCCTCCACATTTCCTAGCTACTCTTTGCCTTCCTCCGTTACAGATATTGATAAATCAGAAAAGGCTTCCCTTAATGCTGACATTGATTCTCGACTCCCAACGGTGAGTGATTTAGGAAAGATACAGCCTCCGGACCAAAATGTTTCGTATAGATGAAGATATATCATTCTATGATTTTTCAACCCGTGCCCCTTAAAGTGAGCCAACCTTTCCCTTTTTTTTTTCGGCTATCATTTCTTCTCTTTCCTTCTTAGTCGGCTTATATCCCAGGCCAAACCTTTCTTCATTTTTGGTAGCACGTATTGGCCTTTTAATGCCTTGTAATTCTCTTCCCAATCCTACCCTTGCTTTGTATCCTTTCCTTACTATCTGACTGACAGCCATCTTGGTGGTTTTGGAAAGCCTCAGAATGGGTGGTGTGGTTCTTTCTTCAATATATGTGGTGTTAACAAACTCGAAGGATCGAAAGAAACATTCAGGCACTTCTTCCTTCGCTTTCACGTAAGGAGTATCCGCTAGCTTGCTTATGAGTAAGTCCTCTTCCCTGTTAACACATACAATCTTCCCATCCACGATGAACTTGAATTTTTGGTGAAGCGATGAAGGTATGGCCCTAGCCAAGTAGATCCAAGGTCTTCCCAACAAATAATTGTATGAAAGAACAATATCCATAACTTGAAATTCAGTGGAAAAGGTACACGAGTCGATTTTTATCGGTATCTCAATGTCCCCTACTACTTCTCTCCTCGTCCTATCAAAGGCTCTCACAATCATCTGGCTTTTTCTCATGTAAGACATGTCAATGGGTAAGCGGGCCAAGGTCCTCATGGGCATCACATTCAAGGATAATCCGTTATCAAGCAGCACTTTTACGACGGTACAACCTTTACACTTGGTAGTGATATGCAAGGCTTTGTAATTTCCCTTACCTCCAGAAGGGATTTCTTCATCATTAAAGGATATTATGTTACCCACTAAAATGTTCCCAATGATGTAGTCTAAATTTTCAACTGAAATGTTGTGATCCACATATGCTTGGTTCAGAATCCTCATCAAAGAATTCCTATGTGGTTCTGAGTTGAGGAGCAATGATAACAGTGAGATACAAGCAAGCAACCTGTTCAATTGCTCGACCACATTGTACTCACTATGTTTAATGAACTTGAGGAACTCGGCAGCTTCTTTTTCCGTCACCAACCCCTTTGAGCCATCTGTCGATTCTTGAGATTGCACTTTTTTTTTCTTGAATTTTGCCCTTTTTCTTTTCCCTTCTCCTTCCTGAAATTCTCTAATGCCTCTGGTGTATAGCAACGTCCGCTGCGGGTAACCCCCCCAACACCAGTTATATTTACAACATTATCTTAAGATTCGGCCATCCATTTCCACGCATTTGAAACTTGTACATTGTAATTGTAGTTCCATGGGACAGCTTTGTCATCTTTGTAGGGGAAAGGTTTAGGGACCTCGATGGTCATTTTGGCATGGGTTTTGTCTTCCACAGACTCTCATCTTGGTTCATAGAAAATGGTTAAAGGTTTTATCTTAATTGGGTGGGTGGAATATTTGGCCATCATGTTTACATGTTGGCCTTGAGGGTTCCATGTAAAATTCAATCCTTGATTCGTCCATCATCCTTTGCACTTCTTTTCAGAAAGAATTACAATCTTGAATTAAATGTCCCACACATTTTTTGTGATATAAGCAGTATGGTCCTTAGATATCTCCCGAGTCATTCACGTCAAGACATTCCGGCCAAACTTCTAACATATCGACCTTTACCAAGGCTTCAAACACTTTATCCATGGGGGTTTCCACTTTTCGAATGTTCCTTTTAACATATACCTCCCCTTCGATTGCATTTACCCCTGCCCTAGCATGATTTGGCAGTGGGTTATTGTTAACATTCTGTTCTGGCTTCTTTTCAAAATTCAGTATTCTTGCCTTGATCAACCCTTGCACCTTATGTTTGAATGTTGTACAATTCTCGATCGAGTGACCTTCGATTCCATAATGATAATCACAATGGGCGGAAGCGTCATACCATCTCAGGAATAGAGGTTTTAATGGTTCTATATATAAAGGTGCCACCAGATAGTTTGCAACTAACTGAGTGAAGAGTTCAGCATATGGGATTCAGATTGGGTCAAACTGCACTTTCTTTTGCTTGTTTTGCCATCCTCTTGATTCACAGATAGTATGGTTATTTGAAGGTGGTGTTTATTGTGTGGTTGAAGCTGTAACGGGTGTGAAAGTAGGTGGGTGGATATTTGTGGGGTAAGATATCTGTTGGATGGGAGTATATGGGTACATGTTAGAAAAAGCATTTGGCAGGAGTGGATATAGGTATGGGCTTTGTGAAGCGTTATTCAAAAATGGGTAATAGGGGTATGGTGGATATGGCTGGTAAGGGTTGTAGCTTCTTGCTTGGGGTTGTCCCGAAATGATGGCTTGGGCTTTTCCTTCCTTCTTCTTAAAAGTTCCCCATTTTTTCGTGTGTGCCGCATCACCTCCTTTTATCTTCCTTTGTTTAATGGCAGTCTCTATCATCTATCCTGAAATCACCATATCAGCGAAGTTCTTCGTGACACTACCAACTAATCGTTCATAGTAAGGGGCTCGTAGGGTGTTAACGAACATCACGGTGGTCTCTTTCTCAATCAATGGTGGTTGAACTTAAGAAGCCATATTCCTCCATCTTTGAGCATATTCTTTGAAGCTTTCAGTGGGTTTCTTCTCTATGTTTTGTAAAAAAAGGTGATCCGGAGCCATATCTATAACATGCTTATACTGAGCTACAAATGCCCGAGCAAGGTCCTTCCACGTGTGGATTCGATTGCGGTCCAGTTGGACGTACCACTTTGCTGCAGCATTAGTGAGGCTATCTTGGAAGCAATGTATCAAGAGTTTGTCATCATGGGCATTTGTAGCCATCCTTCTACAATACATGGTGATGTGTGTGACCGAACACTTGGTTCCATCATACTTTTCAAAGTCTGAAACTTTAAATTTTGGGGGTATAACCACATCTGGAATGAGACAGAGTTCGATTGCATCCATAGAACAATACATTCCCATTTCTTCTATCATGCGTAGTCTTTCTTCCAAAAAGTTAAATTTTTGGTCGGTATCGGGATTGTCCTTCGATTCAACGGATCCACACTTGAGCTTCTCTTGTTCTTTTGGATCGTCCAGATCAGGTACAGAGATGGGGTTTGAAGGACTTGCCCCTCTAATTGGCCTTTGTTGGGCATAAGTCGGTGGTGGCCCTATAGGCATTGGCATCTCAAAGAACGGATATTGTCCTATCGATGGCATGGGGATAGACGCATTCCTTGCTAGTGGTGGTGTGAATCCTAATGGATATACAGGGTCTGTATTAGCTTCTGTCTGTTGAATATCTTCTGGTGCACCAGAACTCCCCGCCACTATTTTCCCTTTATCTATCGACATCAATTCCAAAATCTTTGACAACTGACCCATAATCTCTTCTTGCTTCTTCTCGATCTTGCCCATTCTCTCCAAGTGTTTGTCCCCCATGATCTTAGAGTGAGCTATTATGTTGTATCTATGTAGGGTTCATTTTTTTGGAATTTTGTTCTTTACGGGCCAAATAGATAAGTTAGAATTTTATGTTGACGAATGCATTGTCATTTGTTATTATTTATATGAATCATGCAACTATGATGCAAGTGAAATGTGTTTGAAAAGAATAGGAAAACTATTGGCCATCCAACATTTACCATAAGAAAATCCAAATCCATAGAACTGAAATATTCGATTACATCATTGTCTAAAACCATTACATAACTACCAAAAGGAAAAACCAACTTTGTCATATTGGTCCCTAACCATCCTGAGGTGATCGATCAATCGCTCACTCAATTCATCCCTTGGAAGAATCTCTCGCCTGAGTTCTTTGGTCTTGTCTGCCATTACTCGCGCTCTGAATGCCACTCTCTCATCACTCTCAGTATCCATCGCATTTTAGCTTCTTTCCTTTTTGGCTTTGTGTGCACGAATCATTTTTTTCCCCCATTTGGAAATACTCTTGCCTTACTGCTTCATACTGTGCCTTTAGCCCTCTATGGAAGTTTTCATCAAGCCGCAGTCATTTCTCAACTCTTGGATAGTTTGTTCTTGTCTTCGTACCTCGTGCTGCAAAGCATTGTTGACACTTTGGAGTTCTTGCATTCTAGCTATCAGAGAAGAATTTGCCACGTTCACTTCCTCAAACTTGCTTTGCCACTCATCCCGCTCTTCCAAAGCCATCCGTACCTTTCTTGCCGTCTCTTTCTTCACTTCTTCTAGCTCATTCTCATGTCTCCGCTTCATATTCATCATCTCCTTTTCAAGTCTCTTTCTTGTCAACTCGCTCTCTAGCAAGACATCTTGAGGTTTTGGGTTTATGCGATGTTTTGATGGATTTCTCGGGGGGCATACGACATTTTTCACACTTTGGTCATGCCAAGTATCATATCTTGTGGTGACTTCATCAGTAACCCTCCCTTGATCCACTTGGCACGTTTTCTTCCAGTATTATGCAATTTTCTCAATTTTCTTTAGCGTTTTCGGCTCTTCATATGTAAACTCTAACTGGTTGAGCTGGTGAGTCATGGGCACGAATTGCTCAAATCTGAACTGTCTCCGTACCATTATCGGTGCATAGCTAATGGCTCCCCATGGTCCCATCAACGGCACCCACGGCTTGTCCCCGCATTTATACATTACTTGCATTCGGGGTATCCATGGAGCTCTCCAAGTCACTTCAACGCTTATTAACCTCTGGAGTCTAGCGACCCACTCTTCTTTCCTCTTGCAGTCGGGCCATTCACTTTCGCAAAACTCAAGGATAGGGCAACTCGTAGACAAATAAAGGTTTCGAAATTTGCTCTCTTTACATTCGAAATGGCTTTTGATCCATATGGTTAAGAGTTGGGCACATCCAATGAATCGTCACTCGCCTTTGCACAGACAGAAATTCAAGGATCTGAAGGTTTCAACTAAGATGGATGGGGCCGGGTTGATGCACCTTGTCACCTGATCAAAGAAGTCTATGACTGATACCTCTACATGACCTAGAACCTTCGGGAAGACCACTAAGTCATAGATTGCCATCGCGAAAGCTAGGAGACCTTGTTCATCCTCCATGTGTTTTTTAATATATCCATTCAAAAAACTCCACGAAAGGCATTTTGTGTCTCCTTTCTTCTTCAGGTGCTGATCCACTTCTATCGTAGTCATTCCTAGCAACTTGGCCAACTTTCACCGGTGTCCCATCTTCTAGGCCCTCCAATAGATCTTGTCAGGTTGCATGTGATCTATCCGAAATAGAGAGGAGTACTCTTCTATGGTAGGGGTCATGTCCACCTTGTTAAAGACAAAGCAATGGTATGAAGGATCCCAAAACTGGACGATGGCTCGGAGCATCTGGTCATCAACAAGTACATATAGGAGCCATGCAATGTGTCCATACTTGCTCTGAAAATTATCTCGATGAACACGTCTTCATTGTTCCCAAATTCTTATCATTTCTGTGAAGTCATTCTGCTGAAGGTCCAAGTGAACTCTCTCGGGTAAAGTCGGGATATGTCCTTGGGTCAAACAGTCTCCTTTTTCTTGTTGAATCTACCCCATCTGTAACTCTATCTCATAGTCATTTCTGTATATGTTGAGTGGACCTGCTGATGACGATACCATGGATGTAATCGGGATCTCTTAGGTTAGATGTTGTGTAGCCAATATTTCTCCTATATGCAATCACGATGCATGCAAATGAATATATAACATGCACATGACAAGCAAAATAAACTTAAGTTAGTATGGTAAAAAGAAAGAATGGAGTGTTAAAAATAATGAGAGAATAATAAGCAATATCATGGGTATTACTAACGTCATTAGACATTATTTACTCCACGATATTTTATTATCTCGTGGCAAAATTTAATATAGAGGGAGTGGAAGAAATTCCTTTATGTGTACCTATTTATAGGGTATACTCTCACGGGTATGGCCCTACCTAGGGTTAAGTTGCTCTTGGTATTCTATATGCTGAGCAGGGTTTATAAACAGAGCTAAGGTTACCAAATCGTTTCTCACTGTCATCCACGCGGACCAGTAAGGTACCCCGGTCCTCACCCATTACAGGCTTCAAACGGACTAGGTTCGATTTGAGTGGGAGTCTTCACTAGCCCGTGCGGAGGTTATCACCTCACGAGAGCGTAGTTACTAAATTCCTTCTTAAAAAGGACATAACCCGGGTGGAGGGTTTATGCATGAATGCAAAATGCACTGTGTGTGTGAAGGAAAACGTCGAGTTCGGAGTAACATTCTCGCATCCCTCTATCCTAAATCCCCACAATTATTAAAAGCAATAAAGTAACAAATGCGAAATAAACAAATGCACTAAACAAAATATGCAGAACAAATCATCAACACGAAGGAAACATCGAATTATTTAATGCCTTGGATAACCTTTTATTATTTAATGGTTTGACTATTGGAAGTCCCAGTGGAGTCGCCAGTTGTCGTAACATGAGGGTCTGGGAACCCGACCGCCAGACGCTAGTGAAAGCTCTAAAAAAACTAGGAGTCGCCACCAATCTTTTTTTACTAGGTGCGATTGGCCACCTATTGTCTTGATTCCAATCGATGAAGCCTTAAATTAATTTTAAGCCCACCGAAAAGAACCTTAAACTGGTCTACATTTTTCTAGATCTAAGTTCGAGAGTACGGTTACGCTCGGGGAAGGATTAGCACCCCCGGGACGCTCGTTCCATAAACGGTACCATTGTTTGATTATCCTATTAGGCTTTAATTTTTAATTTCACTATACTTCTTTAGTTATTATTCTCTTATTTTATCTCCTATTTAACCCAAAATGGAATGCAAATGTGGGGCAAGATGAAATGCATGGCGTGAGATAAAAATGTCAGACGAATAACCTTTTATTGAGGACATTCTCTCGAATCCGCCCATCATACCTGTGGGATCCGGGGTGTTCTTTCACCTAGGAAATTATCCGAGAAACTTGCCTTCACAAATTCAACGAATAATTTCCATCATCGGGGTCATCGTACGTTTTCTTTTAAAATAATATTTTCGTGCATAATGAACCTAATACGAGCGAAAGCCTTTTATTAAAAATATTTCTCGAGCCTTCCCATCATACTGGTAGGACCCGAGGATATCTTTTCACCTAGAAAACTTTTCGAGAAATACCCACCTTCGTAAGATCCTCGGAAGATCCCATCATCGGGGCTTAACTCGTAAACAAAAATATTTATATGCAATGATATGCAATATATATATGCTATGCTAATGCAGTTAACATTTTNCAGTTAACTATTTTTAGTATTATTATTTAATTATTATTTTATTTTTACTTTATATATTTTTTATTATTATATTTTCTATTTTTATTTCTTATTATTATTTTTTACATTTTATATTTTTATTCTAAGTTTCACTTATATTTTCCTTGCTATTTCTTATGAATTTTCCTTCTTTATATTTTCCTTTTATAATTAGATACTTTATAAATTGTTTATGATTCCGTGTTATCTTAGTGAACAAAAATTTCATTTTTTACTATTTTATCATTTTATATTTCTTTATTTTTGACTAATTTTTTTTATATAGTAAAATTTTATTTATTTAAAATAAAAATCTCGAAAACCCAAATTCGAGGCTCTCCCATCGTACTGGTGGAGCCTTAATTTGGATTCCGTACTTAGAAAAAATTAATCCGAGATTGCGACTTCTCGCGTCCCGATAGATCATCCCATCATCGGTACATTATTTATTATCCCTATGATTAATATTATGGTGCCTTGACATTCAATCTATGTACTATCATAGCCATTAATATGGACCCAAAAAAAACATAGATTTTATTATTGCAATTAATGTTTTCTTTATCATACTATTTTTAACTTTTGCTAACAAATATTATCTTTTATCTATCCCTCTTTTACTTTATTGTATCACTTTTATTTTACTTGTTCTCTTAGTTGATTTCTATTGATTGCTTACTTATTCCTATGTCTTTTCTATTTTTTATTTTTTCATTTTCACTAAGGATATGTTTTATTGTACATGAATATTTCCCATGTTCTATTCTATATTTATTATTCAAAAACACTCCACTAATAATCTAATAATTTCCATTTTTTATATTTTTTTAAATTTAATTTTATTATATAAATATTTAACCTACCATTCATTCCATTCATTTATATATTTTTTATTTTTATTTTCAGTATTTACCTATTTTTTATGCTTTCTATTTTAAAGATTTTTTTTATATTTTTAATTTATATTACCATGTTAATATACTATGTTCCCATTATTTTACTAACATAAAGCTACATTAAGAAAATCACCATAACTATCACAAACAATAGCCTAAGATTCAAGCCCAACTTAGCCCAATACGCATCAGTCTGGTAGAAAGCTCATGAGCATGCCCCAAGTATTCAGCCTCCGTAAGCCAAAACGGCATCGCTTTGAATGCCCTTGAGCTGTCCAATCTTATCCCCCAAAACGACACCGTTTTAGCCTAGATCCAAGTATAAAAACCTTCCTTTTTTATTCTCTCCCCATTTTCCCCTTTTGTTTCTCTCTCTACCCGCCTGGTTCTCTCCCCTTCTCTCTAAAAAATTAACCTTTTCTTCCTTTTTTTTTTCCAAATCTCTCAACTCCTTTCCCTTTCACGAACTGCTGGTGGTTAGGGGAGCTTCCTGCCGTCGTCGGCGCAGGGACCCCGATGGTCAAATCTAACTCTCATTCTCTCTCTTCGGCACCGGTCGACTCTCCCTTGGCTTGATCGGTCCTCCCTCTTTCGCTCTCTCTCTCTCTCTCTGGCCGTCGACCCCTCTCTCAAATCGATTGGTCCTCCCTCTTTGCTCTCTCTCTTTCTTGGCCGTCGACCCCTCTCTCAAATCCAATCGGTCCTCCCTCTTCGCTCTCACTGCACAAGTTTTTTTCTTTTTTGGTATTTTGGATATTGTTTGGTATTTTTTGATTTTTTGTGGATTGTTGTGGCTGCTAGAAAGCTAGGAATTCCTTGATTTGCAGGTTGTTTCGGGATTTTTCTCGGGTTTGAATGCTGGGTTTTTGTAGATTTTTTTTTAGCTTGCAAGTTGTGGCTGCCGCTCTCATTTTCCTCCCCCCGGATCTTCTTTGCTACAGTGGGGCTTTATACACTCGACTTTTTGGCCGAGTGTAGTGCCTCCATTACCCTGCCAAAAACGATTTTTTCGAGTCTAGCAGGGTAAGGGAAGTACCTGGCAGGGTGCGTCCGCACCCTGCCAGTAGTACCCTTCTCCCCTTTTCTTTTTCTCTTTTTTTTTTTATTTTTTTTTATTTTTTTGTTTGTTGTTTATCTTTTGTTTATTATTATTTTTTATCATATATTTATTTATTTATTAAACATAAAAAATATGGTGTCTACACCCTTGTGTTTATGTAAGTGAAGGTTTCATTAATGTCCTCATTGCTCTAGATATTTTCTTTTCATAATATAATATTCAAAGTTTATTAAGAGTATAAACTTAACCTCTATACGCAATGGACCGCACTACCTTTAAACAAGATTTTGAGAAATGGGTTCCATTAGTGCATCATAAACACATAACAATAACTTGTTTTTACCCATTGAACTTTGTAATTAAAGATTACTAATTAAAAGTTGGGTTCTCGCTCTTGGTGTCTAATAATGGTCTTAAACCTATTCTTTTTATAGTACAACTTATCAATTTTTTTGGTAAACCTTTTGTTAGAGGATCTGCCAAATTACTTGCAGATTTAACATATGTTATGGTAATTATCTAACTAGAAATTAATTCTCTAATATAATCACGTCTTAAACTAATATGTTTAGATTTTCCATTATAGACATCATTATATGCTTTAGACATTATAGTAACACTATCATAATATAAAGAGATGGCTAGCATCGATTGTGGTTACAACTCTATATCTAATAATAAATTTCTCAACCATTGTGCTTCCTTTTCTACTGCAACTATAACTATAAACTTTGACTTCCTTGTTGAATGTGAGATGCAAGTTTGTTTCTTTGATGCCTAACTAATGGCATCACCTCCTACTGTAAATATCCATCCTCAAGTGGACATATTATCATTTGCACTAATAATCCAACTTGCATCAAAGTGTCATTCTAACACTCCTAGATAATCTAAATAATGTAAGCTAAAATTTTTAATTCTTTTAAGATATCCAAGAACTCTCCCAATCGCTTTCCAATGAATTTTACTAGGTCTACTTGTATATCTTGATAATTTGCAAACAACAAATGTAATATCTGGCTAGTGCAATGTATAGCATACATAATGCTTTTAATAGTACTAGCATATTCAAGTTGTGCAATTACTTAGTCATCATTCTTGTTCATTTTCATACTTGAGTCATATGGAGTACTAAATTCTTTTATATTAAGATGTTTAAATTTAGTGATCAATTTCTCAATTTGATTAATAACATAACTATTATTATATTTCTTAACTTTAATACCCAAAATAGTATCAATTCAATTTAAATCCTTCATTTAAAAACAGAGGTTAAATATTTCTTTGTTTAATTTATGTTGATCATGTTATTGCTAAATATTAACATATCATCAATTTATAGACATATTATTACTCCATAATTTTTGGTAAATTTTGGAGTAAACGCACTTGTCAGTCCCATTATGTTTAAAACCATAAGATAATATGGATGTGTCAAATTTCTCATGCCATTGTTTAGGAGCTTGCTTTAGCCCATAGAGTGATTTAACCAATTTACAAACTTTTCTTTCATTTTCAAGAAGTATAAAACCTTTTGGTTGTTCCATGTATACTTCTTCCTTTAAGCCACAATTTAAAAAAGCCATTTTAACATCCATATAATATATATGCAACTTATAAATTGAAGCTAGTGCTATAAGTGTTCTTATAGATGTTATTCTAGCCACTGGAGCATATGTATTAAAACAGTTTATGCCTTTCTTTTATTTGAAACCTTTAGCAACTCATCTTGCTTTAAAGGTTTGTATATAACGATCAATATTATATTTTCTTCTAAACACCCATTTACATCCAATTGGTTTAAAACTTGAAGGTAAATTAACTAAGACCCATGTATTAGACATTATTGAGTCCATTTCATCATTTACAACTCATTTCCAAAAAGTTACATCTCTTGAAGACATTATTTTATTAAAAGCTTGGGATCTTCATCTACTTTTAGTAGAATTGGTGTTTTCTTCAGTATATTGGTTCTATCTCCTTCAATTAGAAAAACAATTGAATATGGAGAAATATAATTAAAATCTAAATGTTTCTCTTTTCTCAATCTTTGACTTCTTCTTAGCTTTAATTGATTCATTAATTTCTTTTCTTTTTTTTCACCAACTGTTGGAGCCATTTCAACTTGCCTTTCCTTTTTAAATTTGATAGAATTATAAAGAAATTTATTCTCAAATAAATCAACATGTATAGATTCAACTATAACATTAGAATTTAAATCAAGTAATTTATATACTTTTGAATTTTATGCATAACCAATAAAAATACTTTTAACGCCTCTAGGTCCTAATTTTGTCTTATGAGGACCTGTAACTGTATAATAAGCTATACAACCTCACACTTTAAAATAATTCAAATTTGTTTTTTTTCCCATTCTTCTATAATTCATATAATGTCATAATTAGTATTTCTTCAAAAGAACTATATTACTTATATGACATGCTATTAAGAGTGTTTCTCCCAAAAGATTAAAGGGAACTTTTGCATTATACAACATACTATTTACCATATTAACCAAAGTTCTATTTTTTCTTTCGGCTAATCCATTATATTGAGGTGCATAAGGAGTTGTTCTTTGATGAATTATTCCATTCTCTTCACAAAATACAAAAAACTTGTCTAGAAAATGTTCTCCTCCTCTATCACTTTGAAGAATTTTTAGTCTTCTTTTCTTTTTTTATTTTCAGCAACAGTTTTAAATTCTTTGAATTTGTGAAATGCTTCATCTTTTTTTTCTTTAAATAAACATGAGTGAAGAGAGAATAATCATCAATTTATGTTATAAAATACCTTTTCCTTCCTCTTATTAAAAAACCATTTAGTTCACAAATATCAAAATGCATAAGTTTTAATAATTTTGATTTTCTTTCAATTTTTGGAAAAGGTTTCTTAGTCATTCTTTCCTCAGCACAAATTTCATATTTTTCAAAACTAATTTTTTGACATGATATATAACCATGCCTTAACATATAATTTAAAGATTGAAAATTTAAATAACCTAGTCTATTATGTCATAAATCAAAAGAATATTCAACAATATAAGCAAAAAAATTATTTATTTCATTGACGTTGAGTTTGAACATTCTATCACAAAAATATCTTTTTCCAACAAATTCAGTTTTTTTCGATACTACAACTTTATCTAATTCTAATATAATTTTGAAACCATTCTTACAAAATAGATGTGCAGATACGAGATTTTTTTTAATTTTAGAAACATAGAATACATTAAGTAAAGTTAATTTCTGCCTTCAGGTAAATTTTAACTCAACAATTCCTTTGCCAAGCACTTTAGCAAAATTATGGTTCCCCATTAAAATTTCCTTTTGGTCTCTTGAGTTCTCAATAACTTTTGAACTACCTTTTGTCATTGCAAATATGAATAGTAGCGTTGGAATATAGCCACCATTTTGAATGTTTTGTCATAGTAGCCATGTGTACTTCGATAATCATTCCAATATGCATTTCAATCACCATCGCAATAAGTTCTTTGATATCACGTTCAACAAGGTTTACCTTGTTTCCAAAACCAAAAGCAACAATCTTGTTTCTCAAGATTTTCACAAATTTTGAATTTGCACTCCCTGATAAAATACCCTTTTCTTTCCACAATGATAATACATTTCATCACTATCAAATCATTTTTCTAGACTATTTCTTTTCATTTTTATATAACCTTTTTCTTTGTCACTGACGAGGCTTACGTTTGATCCAAGAACAAGTGCATATCTAGCACGATTTTTTGCCTCAATATGCACACGAGTTTGAAACTCTCCAATAGTAAAGCTTGCTAGAGAATGCAAAATGTTTATCCTATATCCATTCCAAAAAGGTAGAAGTTTGGATAGAATTACCCCCACTTGAAGTCAGTTAGGAATTTTGATTTCCAGTTCACTTAATTTAAAGGCTAGAATTTGTAACTCATGTACTTGATCCATAATTGATTTGGTATTTGTCATGGTAAACTCATGGTATCTCAATGCAAGAAATTTATTCGTATCTTTTTTCTCTTTTTTGTACATTTTCTCAAGTGCAATCTAAATCTCATTTGCCAAATTATGTCTGAAGAGATCATATAATTGATTAGTGAGAGAATTGAGAATGTATCCATGATATATAAATTCGTCATCTTTCCGTTTCTCTATGATAACATTAGCAGTAGTTGCGGCAACAATTATTATTGTAGCAATGTGTCCAAAAGGTGTTATCTGTGTTGCTTCTACTGATGTGATCTTTTCTATAATTGATGGTTGATCTGTCTTAAGAACATAATAAATCTTTAGTGTGGTTCATAGGAATACCATCTTGTCCCTCTATGTAGTGAAATTTGTTCCATCAAATCTGTCGAGTTTGATCACTTCTTGATTTTGAAAGTGCCTTCACACTTGAATCCAGCCTAGTCTCCATCAAGAAACAATTGTAAAAAGGTTTAAAAATTATCTTAAGATTGTTAAAAATTTCTATTTGTTTCAAGAAAAAGAAGAATATAACTTTGAAGGCGTGAATGAAACACTTTCCTTAAGGTATTTTAAACCTTTAGAATACAACAAAGTCCTTAACACACTTATCAAAATAGTGAAAATAGTAGTATAATGGCGTTGTTTATATAATAAACGAACATATACATCTTTCAATGTAAAGAGTTGTTTCTTCTCATAATATAAATATTTAAACAGTTGTTTCCTATCATAATATAACTATTCAAAGAGTTATATTTAATAAGGTAATCATGTATAACTCTTTAATCACAACCTTTCTTTAATAAACATTCTTTAGAAATAACATTTATTATTTAATTTATAAATTAAAATAATAAAAAATTAATTACTTATCAATATTTTATTCTAATAATCCAAATACCATCATTATCAAAGTATCTAAAACTAATTGTAGCTGAGGGTATTTAGGGGAAGTCTAAGAGTAATTGGAGATGTTAAGTGCATTGATGTTTTGAAAGTCATCCAAAAGTGCCATCAAGATTGAGGAGTACCTAAACCACTCAATCTCTTCACTAATGTGGGGAGACATTTGAGAGGAGAATAACTAAAACTCTACTTTATCAATTCCAATATTCCTTTTTACTTTTTTTTACTATTTTTCCCTATTTGAAGGGGAGAGAGTTAGGGATTAAATATCATTCTAATGTTGTTGAATACAACAACATTTGTCATTCTCAGAAAAAGGATGAAAACATTCCAATTTTGTTTTCCATCGCTTTTGGAGTGTGCATGTGGGTCGGGGTTGGATGTGAGACACATGTAATTGAGGGTGAATGGTGATTCCTAGCTACATATCTTAGGAAAGAGGCCATATAGGGGTAATTTCATTGCTAGTATAGCATCAAGCTCTTTGGAAAGGATTTAGTGGGATGTGTTAGATATTTGACTAAAATTTAAATTGGGAATCAGTTTGGATTTGGGATGAAAATATATTAGTTTAGAATTACTTAGTGATTAGGTTGATTTAAAGGATAAATATACTTAACTGGTAAGAGATCCTAATGTTTAAAGATTGATAACTAAATAATTATAAAATTTTATAAATATAAAGTAAATCTTAGTTTTTAGAATTATGAGAGAGAAAGATGTAATCTGTATGTGAAAGATGACTTTTTTTTTTTTTAGGGTTTCATAGAGTTGTAAGGATGTAAGAAAGAGTGGACAAAACACCAAGTTACATAAAATAAAGGGTATTTCACAAGTTTAAAAACTAGTAAGCATAGAAATTAGGTTTGTTTTAGAGCTCGAGTTTAGTGTTTGCTTTTTAATGTTTTTGTACTTTTTATAATCTATATTTTTATAGTGAATTTTTATGTCTCATCTGTGGATGCAAACAATGAGTGTTGAATGACGTTAAATATTGTTTCCCGTGTGTTTCTTTTTATAAAGAGCAATGATAATTTTTATAGAACTTGGGAACATACAGGAAATTAGTAATGAGATTTCCACCTTCACTTTATATGAAGCCTAAAGTAAAAACTAATACAACCTTTTACCATACATCAAATGTGTTATCAACTCAAGGTGTGAAAAAACAAATAAAGGACAAAACGAAAAGGCTTGTAACAACCTATCACTTATAGCTTGTTGGGTTTCTCAATAAAGAAACTTAGTAGTCAATTTTTTCTAAACAGCAAGGCCTATTAGTTGTTTGAAAACTTAACATGATCCGATTAATTCTCTCTATGGCAAAACATGCAACAAGTATTCTTTTGCTTAGTAGATTATAAGTAGGCAACAATGTCATTTGTTCGTGTAACTTTAAATTTTGCAAGTCTATCCGCTAGCATGTTTGCTTCTTTAAGAATGTGGATGAAGGTCAAGTTTGAAATTTTACTCTTGTAACAATCAATGTGGTTGGAGATGTTCCTCATTCTTCAAAGGACTTGGTCACTGTTTTTAACCCATGTTCTCATAATCAGTTTCCATGATAAGCAAATGTGAGGTTAACTAAGGCGAAAAAGGAAAAAGGATATCCCTTCCTTAATTGCCAAGAATTTGGCTAAGTTAAAGTCCTTCATTCTTATGGGCTTACAAAAGACCCCTTTAATAAACCCTACATCATCATGGAAAATCCCTTTCTTGATACATGGTCCTAATTTTCCATCTACTAATCCATTAACATTGAATTTCATGAAACCACTAAGTGGATTTGACTGTAGGACCAAGAGGTGAGATTTTGTTCCTATTATGCTCACAAAAGCTTTGATCTGGTTTAAGGAGAATACCATTAAATGAAGCAAGATTGATGGGCCACTTACTTTTACATGGCCAAAAAATGAACCAAAATGTTATGATGCAAATGAGTTATAAATGAGTAAAAAGCATTTTGTTAATGGTAAAGTCATTTTAGGCTCTTCCAAGACAATTAAAGGTGGGTTTTTGCCATGGAACAAAAAAGGTGAAAGAGTCCCCTAATACATCCCATTTAATTCCCTACAGGGTATAATGATTCATCCATATTTTCCAAGAATGGAGGCATTAAAAGAACAGATGAGCGATAGATTCTAGATGATTATTGCATAATGCATCTTTGGCAGAATCTTTACTTAAAATGGCTTTTTTAACTATGTCAAACTTGATAGCCACCTAACCTTGTATAACTTGTTAATTGAAGATCTCAACCTTTGGTAGAGCTAGCCGATACCATAATGATGTCCAAATATTATTGGATTATTGAGTTGTTGCATAATAACTTTGACACAAAGAGCTTGTTGTGTATTATCGTTGGTCTATTTTTCCACACTATCTTATAAGGTTTAAACTTATGAAGGCATGTTTGGCATAGAAGTTTGTAAATTCCTTCCACTGTCGAAGTTCTTGATCAAAAAGTCTCCATTTGAGAGTGACATGCCAACTCTAAGAAACATCACCCATCCATGAGTCAAATTCAATCACAAACCTTATCCTATTTTTAGCTAGAGCAAAAATACGTGGAAACAGTAAGTAAAAAACACAATTGTTTAGCAATTCATCAATCCAAAATTTAATACTAGAAACACATCTAAAAGATAAGCTGATACCTACAGTAGTTATTTCGTGGAAGAAAATAAGAGGTAAGAGGAAGGCTTGATATATGTTTCTAGGTGGTTGAAAAAGTGATTAGTTTGTTTGATGTTTTTTTATGATTAAATGTCGCTGTAATCAATTTGGCTTGTTTGCATACTATCAGAGCCATTTGTTCAATAAAACCTTGTTTTTGAGCCTAAGTCAATAATATCGAGACCATCGTATTCCTTGCCTACACAAATATTACCCTAACCAACAAAGTGAATTCAATGCTTCTCCCAATTACTCAATAAGAAAAGTTCCTCACGACCCTTTCAAGTTCCTTTTTTATCAAGAGAGGAATCTTGAATAGAAACAATCAGAAAATGGGAGAACTATTTAGCATATAGCGAGTAAGTATGAGTATGCCTCCCATGGATCAGTATTGGTTTTGCCATCTAACCAATCTAGAATTGAACATCCTTGCAATTGATTTCCATGTGGAAATGGAGTTAGAACTCGCTTGTAAATAAAAGTCGAGGTATTTTACGAGGAGATTGCCTACAATACTACTAATAGAGTCAACCCTTGCTTAATTCGTATGTTGAGTGACATTTACTCTTAAAAGGTAGCTATTAGGACCCAATCCTAAGTCATGACCATCACAAGGACCTTGTAAGCAGAGCCCATTTAATCCAAGTAAGCCTTAAATACTGATTGGCGGATTCACTTAACATAACAAAAGTAGTAAAAGGGCTCGCCTCAAAATTGATATAAATAACATATAACATAAGCGTTAAACATTTTCTATGCCTCAGCATGAAGCTTAAATGCACGACACATGCTCAAATTATCCAGAATATAAGTGTACTTGCGGTACAATATATAACCATATGCCATCTTGAGCCTAATACAATAATGTTTCAACCATATCATAATAAATAACAAAATGTTCATAATTCTGATAGATAGACAGTAAGTGGACTCAAACTTATACCAACACCTATTAGATGCCACCCAAAGACACTTACCAAAATGGAGTTTTAGGCTCTCTCTAAAAAGTAGGGACCCGACTTGTTACAGATCTGAAAACACAACAAAATTTTAAAAAAGTGAGGTTTACAAACTTAGTGAGCAAATACAGGGAGGGGGAATAAGCTAAGGCATGAGTGTATACAAAATTAATACCTTTCAGATATGCTTTTTTCCATTAACATACACTCTTGAAACAAAAATAAAAGAAACTTATGTAAATTAAATATATATGATGTTCTTATACTTCAATTCAATGGCTTTAAGCATGAATAAAACCCTTAAGAAATTGGGTTTAAAGTGGCAACCAAAAGATCCTAAAAACCCTTTCAAAAGATTTCACTTTTTAAAAATACAAGGCAGGGATCAACCTTTTAGAGGGAAAATGGGTTGATCCTTACTACACAGAACCTCTATCTGGGTGTTTTGTCTTCTGTGGATCGATTTTTACCCTTTCAAGGATCGATCCCTTTGGACCAGAATGTTAGAATAAGTTTCCAGACTTCTAAGAATCAGGCCTTTAGAAAGAAGGGGTCAATCCTTTTATTCCAGAATGCACTTTAACCTTACAAACCACTAAATATTTACAACTAAAAAAATGTATATTTTGATACCCAAATGAGTTTACTGGCAAAATGGGATCCAAAAAGAGTCAAAAGCCTTTGTTTTAGACTTAAATTTCATTTTGGACCAAAAGTACCAATACCCGTTCATGTGGTATCTATACTCAAAATCCAAAAATGCATCTTGATGAACAAGCTTGTTCATCAGGCATCGATACTTGAAAACCCAAAAAGAAAGTATTGATACTTAACCCAAAAGTATTGATACTTATGTTACGGATTTGAAAAAATAAAGGTAAAATGGATTTTTTTTTTCACATTTGTTTTAAAGCCCTGAACCTCTAGAAAATTTCCTTAAATGGTTAAACACTTTCTCTCTTTATTCTCAACCTCTAATTTCTCTCTTCTCTCTACTCTTTCTCTCTCATCTTTTCAAGCCATTTGAAGCATTCAAAAACTAGATTTGAGTTCGGATTTACATTTTAAAAACTCTTAGAGGTAAGGTTTCATTGTTTAAAACATCTAAACTTTGGGTTTTGATTGCTAGAAATTTTAGTTTACTGAAAAATTGTTTCTCTCTTTAAAACTTAAATTTTTGGAGTGTTTTTGACAATCTTAAGCTCACTAAGGTAAAGTTACTGTACACCCTAACTAGGGGCAGTACAAACTCATAGTTAGGTTAGATTTTAGCGATTGGGTTAAAGATTAAGTAAATAAGTTTTTGAAAAGATAAATGGATATTTGTGAAAGTTATGCCAAAAAAAAGAAAGTATTAATGATGGAATATGCATTGGTAGGCGTTATTGGAAAGGTTAGTGTTACGGAAAGGTTGAGTTATTGTTGAAAAGTGCTAAAAGGAAAGGCACACTTCAAATAAGTGAGTGGATATGATGTTTTTAATTATTTTGATATAATTAAGTATGCATTGTCTACGATTTCGCATAAAAATGTGTTTTTGATGAAACATGATTATGAGAAGGGATTTTGATGTTTCTTGATGAGTTTAAATGAGTTTGATGAAAGTTATGTATATGGTATGAAAATATGCTTATTATGTATTTAGTTTTGTGCATAGAGAACAAGCATTTTGAATGTTTTGATATCTCAAAATTCTAAATTTTTGTTTGTGAATTGATAGTATGTTGATATTGGAAATTTATGATGAAAATAATTCTTGAAATGACCTTAGTATTGGGCTACTCTAGTTTTGATGATTTAGATTGAGTTGATGACAATGGAGAAATCATGTCTTAATGTTTTGATTTGTTGGTGAATGATTTCCCCTTCTTTTTTTAGTTATAAGATTTAGACGAATTTTGATTTTGAAAATGTTTTAGTGGAACCTATTAATTTGAGGACCTGTAGTTAACAGCAAAAGATGCTAGCCATTGTACACAATGATCTATATATTCTAAGGTTGATGATAATATGTATTGAACCATTTAGGTGCGATGATACCTTCTGTTTATCTGAGAGTTGGTGACTATATGCGCCAGACTATATATTGGTGCTACGGCACACCCTATTTGTTTCAAGTAGTGGGGACAATACTTTACCCTCTATTATTGAAAGTCGGTGACTAGATGCACCAAACTAAATGTTTTTGTTATGACACTTTTTGATGTCCAAATAGTGGGGACGAAACCTTATTCTTTGTTTCTGTTAGTTCTTCTTAAGTTATTGTTCCATAAATGCTTACTCTGTTCTTTAATATTTTGAATTGAAAGAATGAGATATGAATTGATTTTGGAATTGAGATTTTGATCATAATTGATCAAATTGTTGGTTAACGAAAAACCTTTCTTTAAATATATTCTTGAGTTCACTTTTTGAATCTGAACTCTAAGAAGTTGAAATGAAACGATTATAAACTTGTTTAAGAACTTATAAGATTGATTTTTCGTGAAAATCTAAAATTTTATGAAGAAAGTATTGATACCCATGGGGGAAATATTGATACCTGTTCTTAAAAAATTTCTAGAATTGCATTTTGATTGAAAAGTATCGATACTTTCATGAAAGTATTGATATTTGTTTTTCAAAAATTCCCAAAATTACATTCTATTTGAAAAGAAAGTATCAATAGTTGAAAGTCAGAAAGCATTCTATGTTGTAAGTATCGATACTTATCGTATAAGTATCAATACATTATGTCCAGAAAGTCTTGGAAGCATTTTGTTTGAGAAAGTATTGATACCTTGAGAGGAAGTATTGATATTTAAGACTTAATTATGAACTTTTCACTATGTTAAAAAGATTTTGAGATACATTTGACTTAAGTATTCCCAATTAATTTTCCTAATGGTGTTGTTTACATTTGAATCACTCTGAATCGGATAAATTATGCTTTAGAAGCAAAACTTGAAAAGATTGGAAATCTATTTTGTTTACACTTTTTATAAAAATGTATATCTATAAACACTTTTTTGTTTAGCTTGTTCCCTCTACTCGTATTTGCTCATGGAGTTATTATAGTTCACACTTGTAAGATGCATTTGTTATTTTTGATTAGTAGATTACTTGGCTCATAGTCCTTTAGAGGGAGCTACTTCTATCTTGTGGTAGGTGACTTAAAGGCATTTAGTAGATGCTAGCCCCCTTTTGTGTCGAGTTGTACTTCGTTGTCCTTTCTATTTGTCTATTTTATCTAGATTTGGTACTTTGTTTATACTTTGTTAGAAGCGTTTATATTTTTTGGATTTAGCCATAAATTATCATATGTTTTTATCTGTTTTAAAAATGATAATTTGTTTCTGAATTTTGAGTATGAAATGGTGTCTATAAACTCTGATGATTTGCATATATAAATATATACATGGTGATATGTCCTATGGTTTCATACTTGGTTATCTATTTCTGTCTACTTTCTGAGGCTTGCTTAGGTCAAGTGGGTTCTTCCCATTAAAAACCTTATGCCGGTCATAGTCCCCAAGTTTGGGTCGTGACAAAAATGAAAGAAAAAGAGAAAAGAGTGAGAAAAGAGGAAAAGAGAGAATGGAGTGAAGAGCAAGGAAAAATGAGGTTGGTAGGCAAAAAGCCCATAAAACCCATAAGAGGGTCGATCCCTCCACCGTGGTTTGTAAAAAAAGCATGCTCCTTTAATTTTTCGCTCCCCTATCTTTCGAATACCCTTTTTGTCTCGTAATAGTAGATTTAAAGGATATATTCAAGAATATTTGGTTTAAAAGAATGTTTCACAGGCTCAACAATTAATTTACCCTTTTGCCTTTATATGGAAAAATCGGTGTTCTACAATAGCTTTTTGACAAGTTAATTTTGAGACTCGAGATGGCATGGAACCTTTTTAATATTTTTTTTACTGTCATTAATTGTTGGAGATTAACTTCACGAAAAAGAAAGGTATCACCAATGAATTGGAGATACATGATAGGCAAAGTGTTATTGCTAACTTAAATTCCTTTGAACATTTCGAGTGAATTTTTTTGTGACATAACATTCTTAGTGATTCAACCACCAAGTTAAAGAAAAAGGAAGCACTCGAGTATTTAACTCATTGGTTGGTGTATGATCTCCCTGTTTAAAAAGCAAGGTTCGAATCTCTCTTATCCCAAGTCCAAAAAAAAAAAATTAAAGAAAAAGAGTGATAAAGGATAACCTAGGTGAAGTCCTCTTCCCATGGCAAATTGTGTTATGGGAGCTCCTTTGATCAAAACCGAAATAAAAGGGGTGGAAATATGTTGCTGGATCAACCACGCCATTTGTTGTAGAACTCCATTTGCTCATTTGCAATAAGTGATTTATTTGTGTGTTGATCTTAATGTTGAATATATTTTTGTTTGAAAATATCAACAAGTGGTATCAAAGCTATGGTTGAAAAACTATTATGATGCGATTATAAAGCTCTAATAGTGATGCAAAGATGATGGTTTGAGAGATTTGTTATTGCAAATTATGTTTGTGAGATCGAAGACATGCAAGGGGAGATTTTCTGTGAAAAAAGTGTTAGTTACAGGTGGAGTAATTCTCATTTGATCTAGTAGTGTTCCAATGAATTTTTGGATCTAGGTGAGAATTTTTGTTATGGAAGATCTGAAGGCAACAAGTGTAGTTCTTGGGTTAATTAAATGGAGCACATAAACTACTTTAGAGATTTTCTCTCTACTCTAGAGGTATTGGCGCATTTTCTAGTTATATTTCCTCACTACTCTAGAACTTGGGTTTAGTATTTGATTTTGGGTAGTTTCTTCTCTTTGTAATTTTTATGTTTATAGTGGATTTTTCTGTCTTATCCATTAATGTAAGCAATGGGTACCAAACTACATTAAATATTGTCTTTTAATTGATTTATTTGTGTGTTGATATCAATATTAAATAAATTTCTACTTATAAATCCTAACGCGATTTAGATTATTTTCTACACATAAATAGCAGTGCCAGTTGCTATTTAAAAAAAATAAAAAAACAGTGCTCAGTTATTGCAAAATGTTGAAAAGTTAATGTTTATATATATGGCTGCAAAACATCTGCCCTGATTACAGTTTTTATCCTATCAAAGTACTTGTGACTATTAGTTCTATATGAAAAACTTCCTACGGAAGATTATTCAACTAGCTGCCATTAATAATTGATATTTTTATTTGCAAAGTAAACTTAAAGATCGATAAAACCTTAAATTTGCTACATTCAATTCTAGAGTGGGCCCAACTATATGCCTATTTCATCTCGAACTAATATCTAGATTAATGTTTCAAATGATCAAAGTATTTCAATTCTCAAAACTATATATATATATATAGAAACCTAACTATTCCTTGGCAATCTTGTAGCTCATGCTAAAAATCTCAAAATAGTAGTATGACTTTTATATTAGTAACTGTGAAGTATATTTCGTATATGACTTCCAACGAAACCATATATTTACATATGTAAGCTTAGTCAAATTGGTATATTTTGTAATTGTCGATAAAATTGAATTGTTCACATAAAATAATACACATAAGTAATGAATAAAAGTAATGTGTTTCACATGTCTTAATTAATTGGCATTTACCATTTAAGTATAGCTGATAATAATGATGATTGCTCGTCTCTTCCATCAACTTTTAAGTCGCATGCCTTCAAGACAACGTTGCTATGGATATAGGAGAGATCTCATCCAACCCCATCCAAGGAATCAATCTCATAGATGTAAATTTTTACATAAAATGCCATGAGAAACTCTTGACGAGGAGCAATATCACAACAAATAATATTACATATATATATATATATATATATATATATATATATATATATATTATTNTATATATATATATATATATGTATTGTGCTAGTAAGGTTTTGTTTTGTTTTGCTTTTCATTTTACTGCTAAAAATAAAAAGAAATAACAAAATCCGGCAACCACACCTAATCAAGACAAAACACAATAGTAGAGTTTTAAAATCAATAATTGAGAATTGCTAGGCAAGTGTAAAGTAGTACCATCTGAAAGGTGGACCCCCCCTGATCGACGTCTATTACTTTAGTATTTCAACGTAAATATCAAGCTATCCCATGTGATTACAAAGGATTGATGGCGATGTATGTAGAGCCGTACCACAAAGAGCAGTGGCACCCTGTACTACATCCCTCCTCTCACATTTAATGCTGTTGCAGTGCCCTTCGAGTCCACTCTTTGCCACGCCAAAACAATACCTTGGTGTGGCTCAGATTTTTGGGGGAAGAGAGATTTTGCAAAACTCGATTTTTAATGTTTTTTTCTCTTTGTCTGGACTTCTCTGACCAGTTATATCTGGCCGAAACCTATTCAGTATTCTGTCTCCTCTCAACGAGTATACAGTAAGGATCTAATTAATTAATTAATTAACAATAACAATGGTCACCAACAGAAAATCGACTATATGGAAACAATAAATCCAATTAAATGTCCAATACATCATCATGATGATGTTAAGATATTTAACAACCATGTCCAAAAGTGACCAATATTAACTTATTTGAAAAGGAGGGGTGCTCAACATATGCAAAGCTTCTTGGATGGACTCATCCTTATCAATTTAATGTTATTACCATAAGAACATGTGAGCATCGATTCCCTACAATGTACTATATTAATATAGATAACTTCAATTCTACTTAAGCTTGATGAAATTAATAACTTGTCGTAGCTTTCTAATTATTGGAAAATCAAGATTTAGAAACTTAACTTTTTTAATTTTCCTAATGTACCAAGAATTATATTTAATGCAGCAAAAATTTTGACATACCTCTTAGTCAAATTGTCATAAAGTCAAAGTGATTTTGTGTACATTACCGGTTTATTTGGTTACCTACGTACTCACTTTGATTACTTCAACATTTTCATAATTTAATTTGTTGCCCTAGCCGACAGCAAGTTTTTAAATCAAAATTAATCTTTTCCTAGCTAAGAACAAGGGTTTCCCTAAACAAAATCTTCATTGACTGCACACTTAGGCAGGGTATTGCTAAAAGCATTGTACAAGCCGTAATGGCCTGCTACAATCATTGTAATTTGTGGCAAGTGATGTTATCTGCAATCTTCCATCCAGTTGATCATGTAATTGTGGGGGAATTATTTTATATATAGAAGCATTTAAGACTTTTGTGGTATTTATTTCTATTTTTCTGCCAGTCCATTCATCTTAAGGGATCCAAACCTTCCATTTTTAGGTGGAAAATGCACCTAAATGACGACCTAGCTCAGTTCTTACGTAAGCCTAGCTAGCTATCGTTTGTTTCGATGGATAGAGCTAGCCCATCCCCTGAGCCCTAGCTGTACATAAACTTGTAATAGTGTATTTGTACCCTTTGTGAGTAGGAATTCTTCTTTCTTTTCAATTGAACCAAAATTGATTTTAATTTGGTTCCATGTGTAAGTCGGTTTTGGTTTATAATGAATGCTTGAGTAGGAAATGATATATTGTCTTGCCCAAACATACAAAAATTCCAAAGGAACTCCAAGTTAATAATTTTTTTACCAAACTTGATATACTTACAATGTTCCAACTAGTTTCTTGGAGTGTTCCAAAAATCACACAGGCAAGAAAGGTTAAACTTTCAAACAGGCATGTACCTCTGGTACACTCTAAAATTAATTTTGTATTTAATTAACTTAACAATTGTACTGTCTAGCTTGAAAATTTCACAAAAATTAAATATTTGAATTTTCTGTAAATGATTAAATAATTTCCAATTCGTGCACGTAGTTGGATAAGTTCATATCTCTCTCTCTCTCTAAGAATATTTTGACCGACATGCCACAAGTATGGTAGTTATTCCAGTAGAAATTTTTTTTTGATAAATTAATATTTTTTAATAATTAAGATACAAAGTGAGCAACAATACCAATGAAAAATTGAAAAATAATAAAAAAAAAACCCCAAAAGAAACCTGAATATGAGACCAATCCCGAGGCCTCCACCTTACCCTTGTTTTTTTGTATATCTTTGATCATATATAATTGGCCCATGCCCATATTCTTTGCTATAGCATATATAATTTTCTTGTAGCTTTTTGTTGCATATGGTTTGTTGTGATGAATTAGGACTCGCATAAGGGGGAATTTGAATTTACATAATTTCATCTCTAATATAGAGAAAATATGAGCGCTTATTAATTACAGTAGTACACCTATTCACTACTCTAAGATTTGTGTAATAATATAGCAGAATGGCATAACTTTGACCTGTTTTGGGCTAATCTTAGTTATATGTGATTCTGTTCATTGCTGGTGAAGTAATATTTTAAGCTGGAAAGCGTTCTTCCCTCTGCTCCAAAGGTTACAGAAAAAAACAAAATCGATGAAATTTGTGCAGTGGCAGAGAAATTGACCCAGAACAAGTTGCAAAAGAGCTTTCTGCGGAATGGGTTGATAGCCAGAAAGACAGAAACCCAGAAGAAGACAACTTTACAAAGGTAATTTCCAACAGTCATAGTAACTTTTATTATTATTATTATCATTATCATCTTCATCATCATCTATTCCTAAGAAGCTCCTTCAGTCTTGAGTTTTATAATAACGTTTGAACATCCTATACTAGTATAGTATCCCTTCCATTAATGCAAGGTCAAAATTTACTGTTCTAATTTTTTCTGTTTTTTAATAATCAATGCCATATAATTGGACTTCAATCACCTTTTTCCTTTAGTTAGTAATAATTTGTTTCGTATAATACCCTTATTCATATGCTTGTCCTCCGTAATCAAAAAAATACATTGGGTTTAAATACCGAAACAACGCTTTTCTTTAAGAAATAGTAGCAATAATTGGGCGGTGAAGAAAAGAAAAAAGATGAAATAATGAAGGGAAAAGGGCAGGCTCGCATGCACAGAGATTTTCAAAAAGGCCAATTGGAGACAAGAACTGAACAGAAGAATCTTTCTGCTTTCTGTGAGAGAGTGTTTAAGAGGCAGATTCAGACTGAGGTTGTGGTCAGAGACACAGATCTGATAGCTTGCTTTTCAAGTGTAGAACGTTCCATCCATGCACAATGCGTGCATGCATAATAATATTGTCACATATATACTCTTTCTTAATTTTGCTACTGCATTTACTATAATTAAAGGTAAAAATAACATTAATACAAAAAGAAAAAAAAAAGTGTATGCACGAGTGGCCCATAATTTTAGCTGATCAGGTGCTGCAGCAGCCAAGGTGCTGGCCCTGCTCCTAATGCTGCAGGCTGACGTGGCAAATCATGAAGTGAATGATTGGGTATCATGATCAGGGGCTTTGAAGCCTTTCTTGTGAGGTTGGAGGTGGATGGGCCTTGTCTTGACAAAAATGGAGCATGTGGGCCCTACCAGTTAGCTGGCTACCAATCATCTGCCTTTTTTGATGGATGGACATGATGGGTGTAAATAATAATAATAATAACCATATTAAAAAGATAAAGATGCTACTGAGAATTTTGACATTTGAACGAGAGTGAGAAAGACAGAGAGAGAGATTAAAAGAGAAGAGGCCCAGTGCTCCCCCTTTTCTTTTGTATTCAAATTTCAGCGCTTTATGGTGAAAGGCATAAAATGGAACTACAATCTTTTTTACTACATCTAAAATTTTGTTGCATCTGCGTTTAGCACTTCATTATTGGCCGGACTACACACGAGAGAATGTGTTATAATTTAAGTATATAGTTTAATATTTTCCATGCATGTGTTAATTTTTTCCGATATTACCATTTTTTCACTTGAAAATGTAACCATCCAAAGGGGGTGGCTTGACTTTTCCTAATTGTACTGGTGTTTATCTACGCCCATTGTGGTAAATTAATTGTTCATACTACTTGAAAACTTTCCTAGTCTCTTTCTCCCTTTTGACTGAAGCTTTTCTTTCAAAAACTTTTGGCAGCCAACATTTGTGGCTTAATTCCCAATTAATGTGTGGGTCAATCTGTCAATGCAAGTCAACTGTCCCAAAAATATTGTTGGAGATCCAAAATCACCTTAACAAATTTCATTTCTTTCTTTTGTTTCTAAATCAGGTGCTCCTCAAGAAACAAGCAATTTCTTCAAGTGGTTCAAGCATTCATGACGATTAAGACCGTCGTGGACATCTGTCATGGAGGAGGAAAAGGAGAAGAACAGAAGCATGCATTAAAGAAGAATGGTGTTTAGATATAATTGCAATATTTTGCAATTGGTCCTGCTTCGTTACTCGACTACTACACTGAACATGTCTTGGCTATATTCTCACATGTTGCTTCCCTTGAGACAAAGGCTAGGGGCTTGAGGCAAACTTCACAAAGAAAAAAAGTGTGGTCCGTGGAAACGTTGTTTTTTATTCTATAAATATCGATGAAATCATTTATATGAGGCCAACTGTCCTTAGCTAATCGGAGAGGGGTCGATATGATCAATGGTGGGTCGAGATAATTTGAGATTTCGAGCTTGTAATGAGTACTCGATTATAACAGGTCTGTAATTACCATGCAATGCGGGCCCATTTTGCAATAAGAGGACATATTTAATTAAACACAAGATTGCAGATGGATTTTTATTGAAGTCTTTTAGTTTTTTTCCCCCTTAGACATAATTGAAAGAGTTCAATAGAAGATATATATATATATACACATACATAAACCATAGATAGGTTTTCATTGAGATAAATGTGTTGCTTATATTGAAAATATGTATCAAAAGAATCTCACACTATATGTAAAAATGATTTGATTATAAAACTCAGTTGAATTAATAGATGGTATCTTGTAAAAATTAGACTAGATCCTTATAAATGGTATCAAAATTACTGTTATATATGTGGGGTTATGCTATGACCTGTCTTGCATTTAAGGTGTTACATCTTGTATAGTAAACTTAATACTGTGGGCCTAATTAACCAAAATGGGCAATATTTCTGAAAGCATGATAAACCTAGCTATCTTAATTTTGATATAAAATTGGTAGGAGTTTGGAGTTGTGACTTTTGTGTTTGTTTTCGAAGACTTAATACAAGCATGGCATGCAAGGCGCAAAATGTTAGTGCAAAATTTGCGCAAAGGGTCCACTTAAGATATTAGGCTAGTGAAAAGCTAAGCTTATCCAATGAAAGTATGTCTGCTCCATCTCCATTCAATATTGCAGCTTATGATGAATGGTTGTCACCATCCCATGATAAGAAATTTCGATTCATCGAGATCCAAAGTGGGGCAGGTTTCGAATGATGGCTACCGACCCCATGCATGATAATGAAAGCCTCTCAAGAGGGGGATTGCTCAATAATTACAATGAGAGAAGACAGAATTTGTGAGACATGAGAAATTGAAAAAAAGGGAGGGTTGAGACTTTACACAAGGCCAATATTTGGGCACTTGAAAAGAAAAAGAGGTGGGAGATGAAGAGAGTCAAAGAAAGGTTTGATTGCTGGCCGGAAAACACCAGGCAAGAGAGCTAGGGTTGCCAACCCAGGCCAAGCTTTTTGGTTGATTGTAGTTAAAAGTTGTCTTATCGATTTGTGGGAGTGAGTTGTCACCCTTGAAAAGCTTAATCATGAAACATAAGAAAGTTGAAAGGCTTTGATTTAGGCATTAATTAATTAAAGATATGTGAGTATCTCTTTATTGGGCAAAAGTATCTTCGTTTGAACCATCAAAAATCCCATCCAATGCTGACAGGTGTCTTCCACAGGCTACAAGTTTCATATCTTTTCTATGCAGTTGGAGTTTAAGACTTCATTATCAGCATACAATGAAATTTATTGTAATTCTTTTTCCCTTTGCTCATTGATTGGCTGATATCATGGTAACTTAGTGGAATATTTCACAAAATTAAAGTGAATGAATTAGTGCAAAAAACCAAGCCTGGGTGCTCGACTACACAACCGGCATTGTAATAATTCAAGCATGTTCACAACTTCTCTTTTTCTTTTTTTTTTTTGGGGAAATGTACTGAATTATTCGAATTGGGAATATGATAGGTAAAAATAATTTAAATTTTATAGCCGAAGATTTAATACCTTATGCTCAGATTATCGAGATTGATACTTTTTCATGCTCTTTAGCAATTCTCGTTCTTTTTCTTATATTCATTCCATCTATAATCAAAAGTTGAAGTTGAACAAAATACTTCTATAGATAGGAGTGTGTAAATTCAAACCAAACAGAAGAATCCAACCAAACTGAAGTAAGTTTGGTTTTTTCGATTTGATTAGTTCGGCATTTGATTATTTTGATTAATTAAGTTTAGTTAGAAATTTAAAAAAAAAAAGTTAGGCTAGAACAGTTAATCGGTTCGATTTTCAATTTTGAATTTTTTCAATCAAAACAATCGAACTAACCAAATTGAGTAATACTTAAAGAAGATAAGTGAGCTTTGAGTTCAAAAAACAAAAGAAAATTCTTCATTCTTTATTATTCAAATAAAAAAAAGAAAAAAATCTCAACATTTAAAAAAAAAAATCTCAACATGAGATCTTGTTAAAAAAAATGTCACATCTCCACATTTTTTCTTTCCATCTTCATGATTTCGATTTTTGATAATAGAATCGAACTAATCGACGTAGTTCGGTGTTTGGTTTTAAGGTTACTAAACTATTTTGATTCGGTTTTTATTTTTAGAAGAAGGATTCGATTTTGAAATTTTCAAAATCGATTTCAACGAACTAACTGTTTACACATCCTTAACCACAAAGATAAAATCAAGTGTTGTTTTGTCATAAACAGAGAAAGGTGGGCTCCCGTCCAATATACTCCAATTGGGGATCTGGCATTTCTGGGCCTGGTGTAGGTCAACCAAGTATCAATTTTCAATCCAAGATACAGCCAGCAGGCCTAATTAAAGATATTGGCCCACCATGAATTACAGGCTCACAGGTTATAAGTATGTTCCTTCTTAGTAAGCCCTTCCAGAAGTGAGCTTGAGAGGTCATTTCCACTTCAAGCCCAGTAGCATTCTAGTTGACACTTGGTTTTATGGATTGGATCGAGCGGCATGATCGTTGATCCCCGAAAGAATACTTAGCTGGTTTTGAGAAACAAGCAATTGGCCTGTTGCTTTTTATCAAGCAATTGTTGAAGGTTCGCCATTAGGATCTGGGATGAGCTTAATGAAAATATCTACTGAACAGAATTTCAAGTAGATTTAGTTCCAGACACCAACACCGGCAAAGCAGAGGAAATGATGACAACCGTGTCCCCGTGGACAAGTCCTAAAGCCCTAACATGTCTAATTACTAGTTTTAGTTCTTTGATTAGACTCTAAACTATTACTGGTATTTAGTTCTCATTTACCAAAGTCAATATGATTTTCTTTTGTTGTTGTTAATCTCCATTTTTTAATTAAATAAAAGTCATATATATATATATATAATAAATAATTTATATTATCTTTAATGATATATTTTTCTGTGCATCACAATTTATCCTTCCACACTGTCATTTTTTTACCGAACACACTATCTCACTATTAATTTCAATCTCATTGTTGCAAAATTGTTGCGACTCTCAATTTCATCGTGCTACCGTTAATCTCATTACCATAGATGTTTTTAATTTTGTCGTTGTGCAGAACAAATCTTTAAAAGGCTACACATATTTTATTAAGATATATTTATAAAAACCGATGACAGCATTTTAATATCTCTCTCAAAGGGACTCTTATCCGTTGTGTTTAGAATAATAAGGGTTGGAACTCTCAAAGTAAGAAAATGACAAAAAGGAAATTTCAATTTGGGCATAAGAGGTGCTTTTCTTCCGCTTGTTTACTATTTGTTCTCACTTCCTGTTCCACGTTTCTGTAATAGTAAAAGACTTGTAGCCTGCTTTTTGTAACAAAAAAAGTCAGTTATTCGTTTTCTTTCCTATAACAGGGGAGTACGTTGCTTTTCAAAAAAAAAAAAGACAAAAGGGTACATGTTTAATGTGATTCTTTCAAACGTCCAAGCACTAAAGAAAGAAAGAAGGAATCAATCAATCATCCATGATCTACTGTAAACGTGTTGGCATCCCTTTTATACTGTAGCGGCGTACGTACCGCCAACAACATTATCTTTGGGCAAAGTTCATTGCGGCAGTCCTTGGCGGCGCGGCCGCATCTATTTCTACTGCAGTTTCACAAATTAATCCTATGGGTAGTCGTTTGATTTAACATGTCTTTTCTTTCTCATTCTAAGACTGTGCTTATGTCTTTGGTTGCTAACGCGGCCAGGCCGCCAGGGTCCGCTCTTCAACACGTTTACAGTAGTAGTTTTGCAACCAAATTCCTTACCATTTGGTAATTGGACCCCAAAAATAATTTTATGCTCTACGAATAAAAAAAAAAAAAAAACAACAACACTTTACAGTTCAACTCCTTCAGGAATTCCAAAGTCACCTTATCCACTTCAGGTTCGCCCAATGTCACTTTCATGGCGTGACTTTAGGCCCATAGTGGTAGGAGCACAAATCACACCCACAAAAATACAGCGCAAATGGATTGAGAGAGCTGATTCCACTGCCTCTTGGCACTGATTTCTTAAAAAGTTTACATTTTCTTTTCACCCCAGCAGGTTTTTTACCATTTACTACTGTTCCTGCTCTGGCTTTTTGTTTGAGTGGGGACATTTTTATTTTATTTTATTTGTAAAACACTCCAAGTCCAAAACCTATGCATTTTGCTACGACTTTTAAGTGCTAAACGATCTGCAAAAATTCTTTTAAGCACGCATCATAATGAAGTAGAAAAAGGGAGTTCCCTCAAGAATAGGCCTAAACGGACTGATATATATATGCGGCAAGGTGTGGATTGTTTTTTGCCCCACTTTCCCTGAATTAGAAAGGATAACAAAAGGCTTATATGTGCTCTTAATTGGCTGCATTACATTCATTATACTATTTTTTTTTAAAGCTTTTCAATTGGTTGGAGGTTGGTTGCTTGCAATTTGGTAAGTTAGCACGGCCTGGTTGGTCAACGGTGCGATCATGGCTACCAAATTCATGCACTTAAAATCTCTTCATAATGTTGTAATTAGACGTGCTTTAGGTCTGAGTAGGTGGGTGTACGGGATTAGTGACTCCAAAACGAGAGGTTCTTTAGCAGCTTTTGGCAAGGCAAGGCTAGGCTTCAGGGCATGAACGCTTCCACAAAACTTCACTTCTAATTAAAATCAAAATATTCCCTGTCGATTTGATTGTATCAAACCTAATTTGTCACAGAACATTTTTTCTTCTCTGTTTGGCAATAAAGAAAGCCACTGTTCTGAACGAATTGTGCTCCAGGTAAATTCAATCGAAAGAAATGATTTCTGAGTTACCCAGGCCAATTAATTCCTTTCACTTGATGGCAAGTGGGTGATGTATGCTCAGATGTTTTTCCTGTTCCTGTTACACAACTGTCTGGATTTTTTTCCGGAGTAATTATAATCTTGATCACGAAAATATTGTTTTTTGCACTAAATCATGGTGAAAAGACACCTGAAAGAGGAATGATCAGGACAGAAATTTGCCATCCGTTCGAGAAAACAATATACTCTCCACCACAAGAATAATCTGCTTTCAAAAACTCGTTTATAACCATTTGTCAACAACTTTAACAAAGTTATTGCAAGATTTAATTTTCCACTAGTGTAAGCTATCCAATTCTAGCAAGTACTTCACCTGTAAAATTTTTTTTTTTGAAAGGTGATTTTATTAGTTCTAGGTCTCCCTGCCATCTAAAGTCTTTAGCTGATTGCTAGAGACTTCTACTGGCATTAGGTTTGTGCAAAAAGAAAAATATATACAGTTACAAAGGATAATTGCTTCACAAAGTTCAATTGCAATTTCCTTCCCTAACTTGAGCAAAAGGATCAAACGCTATTTAATGGTAAAGATTATTGCAGTTTCCGATCTTCCTTGAGTGCAGGTGTCAAGCTAATTAATTTAACTTTTTGAAGCAATTGAAGTAGACCTTTCAGAGTTAATAAACAGGCCTGATTCTTTGTCATCTTGCTGCCATACACTGAATAAACCTGATAAATACCTGCATCTATGTGTTCTTTTGTCTTGTCATTATATTTGATGATTATGAATTAGACTGACAAAGTTCATACCGACAGGGCTTTTAGTTTCAATACTACCGCAGATTATTGTATTCAAAGAAATCAAATATAAGACGCGGCATTAGCAAATGGAGGCAGGAAGAGCTAAACTCATTGGTATCTTGACAAAAGAAGGTGTAGCTTGTTGAACAATGTTATCAGCAACATATATATATATACACTTTTGATGTTGACAAGCTACTGAAGGTGATTAATATTTCTTATGATTGCAAAGAGTATAGAGCTGCGTAACATCGAGGAAGAAAACATAGCATTAATATCAGCACGCACCCAAGACAAGTTTTGCTTTTAGATTCTATATGCCACATATACTCAAACAGTAATAATTATTTTCAAATCCTTTTTTTCTTCGGTGAACAAAAGTAAGTGTTGAATAAAGCCCAAAAAGATCACTGTTATGATATATAGGCAGTTATTTCAGCAGCCAAAAACGCAGTCCAACCCAGATGTCCAACATGTATCTGGCTTACACCCCAACTATCAGCAGACGGCAGTTCATCACCAACTGGTTTGCACTTTGCAGTACTTTTGAAACTTAATTTGGAAAATCTCTCTCTCTGCAGCAAGAAGTTAACCCCCAAATTCCCATCCACCATAAATGGATTCTCTCGTCCCCAACTTCAAACCCCAAATCTTCGCGCCATTTCTCTTTACCAGATTCAAGTCACCATGCATTACTCAAAATCCAACAAAAGTTCTAGAGCTAACACTAGCAGCAGCAGTGGGGGCAGCGCTAGTGGAGCAGGCGCTTCTGCTGCTACAGGGCGGCACCCGGTCTATAGGGGCGTAAGGCGTCGGACTAGTGGGAAATGGGTGTCTGAAATTAGAGAGCCAAGAAAGCCCAACAGAATCTGGCTCGGTACATTTCCTACTGCTGAAATGGCAGCTATTGCCTACGATGTTGCCGCACTTGCCCTAAAAGGCCAAGATGCAGAGCTTAACTTCCCAAACTCGGCTGCTTCTTTGCCTGTGCCTGCCTCAACCTCCCCACGTGATATCCAGGCGGCTGCAACCTCAGCAGCGGCAGCTTTGGGGGCTGCAAATGATGCTTTATTCGGAAATGAGGATAATGAGGCTAGAAACAGTCCAGTAGGACCTGACAAACCCACTACGGTTGATGAGTTTGTCGATGAGGATTTGATCTTTGATATGCCTAATGTTCTTGTCAATATGGCTGAAGGGATGCTTCTTAGCCCTCCCCGCTTGGACATTGCTCCTGCTCCTGCTCCCGCCGATAACGCTGGAGATGCTGAGAACCTTTGGAAATTCCCTTAATATATTATCTATGATAATAAGCATCATAATAAAAAAAGCTCTCCCAATATCTCCACTATAAAAAATGAAAATAAAAATGAAAAAGAGTGGGCACTGTTTAGTGGATGATAGTGTCTAGCATGAACTAAACAACAAACATGGGATGAGTGTTTTTGAGTGGTTTGTTTTCTTTGATTGTTTTGTACAGGATTTTCTATTTGTGGGAGTTGCTGTTGTCGCACCTTGCTAGTGTAATATAATGCTTCTTAGAGTCCGTACAATGTGCACCCGAGTGGAACTTTTAGCAATAAATATTTCTGAGCTGCTTGTTCGCTATTTATAATTCTCGGAAGCTGAAGCATCTTTGATAGTATATCATTCCATCTAGTGCACGTGGTAAGATTAAACTCACGTTCAATTCATCTGGGGTTGTTTCTGAATATACCAGGTTTGAAGCTTTTGCAGGTTTTGCCATTTTCTTGATTGGACAAAATGCAGTTTCCAGCAGGAAGTTCCGGCCAAAGAATACATTCTGGTATGATCTTCAACTTGCAGTATTGCTTGATTATAGCTTGCCATTATATTCCATCAACTGAATCTGTAACACTAACTAGAAGATGATCAGTTTCAATCGTCAAAATTGAGATATTCTTTGCACAGCATAGAATTTGAACTGCCTCATCCGACTCTGAATCTCTAATTTTTGTAGAGACTCAATCCCTGCAAGAGCTCATAATCTCATATCCCATATATATCCCAAGAACTGTAGACCTTAATACAGCGTCCGAAACAGCCGTGATCGTTAATTTCAAGCTATGCAACAGAGAGATTTTAGATGAAAGAGTAACAAAGAATTGCTGTTTGTTGCTCGATCAAAATTTAATTCAGAGTTCAGTTGCAAAGCCAAAGAACAAAGCAAAGACAAACATCCAATATTGTTTGGTGAAGAAAAAGCAAAGCAAGTTGGGGAGGTTTAGTCAATAAGAATAATTAACACGTTGATTTAAGAAGTTGGATATCCTCTCTCCAACCTTTTAATTAACTTATAACATTTTTTTTCTTTATATATATATTGCATTGCTTACATGGATGATCAAAAACAACAAAAATCTTGCTACATTATGAATGGAAGATCAGTCGAACAGATTGATTATGCTCCCCAAAAAGCCTATGGCCCACCTCACCCTTTGTTGACGTGTCGTTCTCAACTAAATGCACTAATCCTACGTGGCACGTTAACTAACAGTGGGAGAAGGAAAGAAGGAAACTGTGGAATGACAAGGTGGATGCTGACACTTCACCTTCCTCTGTTTCTGACCCCACAAATCATGCAATCGTATAAATGTCTTTGGTGCATCTACTGTTCCATTTATCTACAAAAATTTTGTAATTTTTATAAAAAAAGAATTTTTTTTTCATAAAAATAAGTTTCTACTAATTAATTTGAGAATCTTATAGTTAGTGTTTTGAATATTAAAAAACTAAATATGAAAAGTTATTTTTTCTTTTTGAGTCATGTCAGTATTTTTGAAACTTAAACTCTAAAAGATTTCTTGTCAAATAAAGAGCAAAATATAATGGAGTATTGCTTCATCAAACTTTAAGAGTCTATCTACTAAAGTGAATATTTGCTTCTAAAAAGTTACTGGAGAGTGGCTGTTTCATTTTTCTTTCTCTATAGTATTATTTGATGGCTTGACGCCACGATCCCTTCATCAATACGGAAATGATCACATTCATGAGCATCTCCTTTTTTGGTATGTTTCAAGAGTAATGCATCGTGACTATCATGTGCCAAGATTAGTTAGTTAGTTAATTAGCTAATTGAAGCCTTTAACCAATTAATTAAGGTTATGCTTAATTGGCTTGTACTCAAAATTTCCAACAAGTATAAATATTGCTTTGTAATTAATTGTTAGTTACGAGAATCAATTCATTTTCTTCCACAATCAAATCAGTTTCTTCCTTTCTCAATCTTTACATGGTAATAGAGCCATGATTAGAATTCTTGTTGCGATTTCTTCAACAATTCCATCTCAAATCACAGCCACCATCCCCTTCAAATTCAATTCAAAATTCAACATTTTTTTCTCTACAATGATTGTCTTATCCTCTATGTTGATTCTCTCACCCTTAGAAAATCCACCTTCATCTTATTTTCTGCATCATACAGATCATCATAAATATGTGATAGTCAATCCAAAGCTCACTTCAAGCAATTATACTTCGTTTAGTAGATCCTTTTTCTAGTCTTGTTAAGTCGATAAAAACCTAGTTTCATTGATGGATCGATTCAAGAACTTATGGCTATGGATGATTTGTACATTCCCTGTATCAGATGCAACAATCTCACTATGGTGTGGCTACTAGAATCAATCACACCACTGATCGTTGCTACTATCTTCTACATGAACTACCTCTCAAATCTATAATACCCTAAAGAAACAATTCTCTCATCCTAATAATGCTAGAATTTGCAATCACTTTTTTTTTTATATAAAAAAGCTAGAATTTGCAATCTCCAATTCTCTCTACGTAGTATTACTGAAGGTACATGATTAGTAGACACATATTTTACTAAATTGAATGGCTTATGAGTAGAATTGAGGAACTATAGGTCGTTACCTCATTGTGAATGTGAAAAATGTAATCAATGTTTTTTTCAAAAATATATAGATCAATGCTAGAAAGATAATGTGTTTAGGTTTATCAATGGATTAAATGACACCTATTTTGCCTTGAGATCACACATAGTTATGCCGAAACCTTTTCCTACATTTGATGAAGCATACAACTTAGTTCTTAAGGAAGAATCACCAAGATCACTACATTTGCAAGCATAGCCCTTTATAGAACCTTATGCTATGGCAACACTTACTGAGGGTAGAATGGGATATAAGACTAAGTTGATATGTTCACATAAAGGTAAGAATGGCCATATCAAGGAACAAAGTTGTAGAATCATAGGATTCCTGGCTAATTTCAAATTCATTAAGAATAAAATGAGTGCTAAGAAGATGGTATCCTTTGTCAATAGTGTCATAACCCAAATCGGAAAGCGATGACTGGCATGCATGAGGTCGGCAGGGAAGCTCGCAAGACTCGAGAAAGCCTTCGTCCATAAACTTGATTAACATAAATTATTTACATAAGGTCTCCTGGCCAACATCATATTCATTATCATTTAAAATGTTTAACTTACATAGTTCATAATATAACCCCATGGCTCGTATTCTTACACTAGACTTAAAGATAATTTCATATCGCCATGCATTGGTTGTCTCACCCATCTATTTAATATCTCATTACATAAACATTGGGTAGCACAATGCCCACATAATCCCTTAACAACACACTTGTTTACATAATGTGGAAGCGTAAGACTCAATCTATGACCCAGCAGAGTTACATCATCAACGGATAACATACCACTTGCCAAAATTGGTGTTTGATGATGACAATGCTAAACCACCTAATCCTAGGTTTCTATTTATTTGCACAATACAGTCAATAGAGATGAGTCACACTAGTACTCAGTGAATGGGATAATAATCAATTGTAATTGTAGAAGGATAGTTGCTGCACATATCTTCTAAACATGCATATACATCAGTAAGCTCAGTATAATTGTAATAGGACAGTTTGGACATCACTCGTTATGAACACATTATCATTGTCTTGGCAGCCGTACTATATTGCTACATATAAACATTGTACATAAAAAGGGTAGGGTGATCTATATCTATCATGCCTACCATAACTCATCATCAGTGCTGTTTATTGACCTTATCTAGTATATGAATCGGCCCACCATATGGCTATCCACATATGTTCTAATCATACTTACCTCTTAGGCATCCACATCAATGCAAAAGTCCTTAGACTCCACAAACTTGCATTTCATCATATTGCGTTTATCATATACATATGGCTTTTACCTAAAGCTTTTGCATTAATCATCAATTCATATCACAACATTTATAGCGTACATTTCATATCCTATGGCATGCCATTACTTATTCATAACATCATAACATATCGTAGAGTGGTCTTCCTTAGACGTAACATAGTCAAGTGCGATGGCCAATCGACGGACAACATACATTATCATGACATGCCCTATTGTCAAAGCAAACAACAGAGTCTACAGTCATCATCTAGAGTATTCTTAATGGATGACATCATGGCATTACGGGTGAGAATCATAGGTAGGACGAAACCACCATCCTTGCTTACCACCATCCTTATAGGTGAAACATAATATCGCATAGCAGGCAAAAATCACAAGCGGGGATGAAAACCACCATCCTTGTTGGTAGCATATATAGTCACGAATATCTATACATACTCAATCTTATAAAATACATCATCTGGAAATCCTCCACGGATAGAACATGCTCATTTTACATCATAACATTGTCCAAAATCATTTGTGGATAGTTTATATTTGTCATTCATAATCTAAACTAATCATGCTTATCATTATATTACCTCATCATCACTTTAGCCTTGGTACCATCCTTCTAGGCATTTTACATAGTGCTCATGACATTTACTTAGTCTAGACATAACATCTCTAGACGTGTGTATTGTATACGTATCAAGCTAGACATCATTTTCTCATGTCACAGTTTCATGATCACATCAACATCATCATACTTAGCCTAAATATAATCCTTTTAGGCAATTCACATCATTCATAACATTACTAGTCTAGGAATACTACCTTTAGACATACATATGGTGTATACATAACATATATCTTGCATTTTCATTATAGAAGCATACATGCACCCTAGTCGTTATGCTCTTATGCATAAAAAATTCCCATTCACCTTGACACTTCAACTGTTCCTTTATTAACCTTGTACTATGCAGCTCACCAAGTCTTAATTTCAGCTTATCAATTCCTTAGCTTAAATCCATACGATTTAGCATTTGGGCAGCATTCTCACTCCCAAAATCATCTAGCATTTACAATGCAAATTCATCGACATTGATGCATAAAACTTTCCATTCCACAGCTAAGTCTTTGCTTTCAACTTAATTTCCAACCTTCAAATAGCTAAATCTATAGCTAACTAGCATATAATGCCCAAATCTTTTAAATTCTTCAACATAGAGCTAAATCTTTGCCTTAGATATTGTTTTGGCTAGCTCAAACTTTAAATCTCCAACCAACGTCTTGCACCATTAATCCCCAAAGTTGGAACACATATTTCTATATTATAAACTGTTCAAATTAAAAACTAAACGGTGCAAAGCTTCAATCTTGCCTTTAGATTAGTTTTCTAACCTCCAAATGCCTCCTTTCAAGCCTCAAATTCGTGTAAGGGAAAAGGTTTTTAAGAGAGAGACAAGAAAGCCTTTATTTTTTTTAATTTTTGAATGGGTAGACTACCCAATGTCTTATATTTTTTGCAAATTTGCATGCATGTATCGATATATTTGTCAATGTTTCGATACATTTCCATGGGTTAACTTTAAATCTATTGATACATGAGGCATTGTATCGATATATTTCTTTACATCACTTTCAAATCTATTGATACATGAGGCATTGTATTGATACTTTTTAGACAGAATTCTCTACCTTTAATGTATCAGCACATTTGGATAATGTATCGATACTTTTCATCCAGAATGTTTCCTTTCGTAAATCTATCAATACATTTGGACAATGTATCGATAGAAATAACATAAGATGCTCCCTCATTCAAATCTATCGATACATTGTTGGGATGAGCCCTACAACCAATTGGGATTGGTTGAAGCTTGATTCTAATCATGCAACAATATCATTCATGTTGAATAATTAGAGGTTTTTCTTCATCAATAAGACATTAATTAGAATGAGTTATAAGTCTAATTGGATGAAGTCCTTGAGATTAATATGCCTTGTAAGGAAACTGTAATGGGTTGCGGTTATGAGATTCCTATGCATCAAAGCATAATCTCAAAATGTTCCTAGTCAATGTATCATTGAGACTGGACATCAATGATGTTTAGAGACTGGTATATTCTATGTTCCATACTTTGGAAGTAAGCAATCGATCTCATAGATTGAAGTATAGAGATACTTGAAACTAGAATATAGGTGCTTGCTTAGAAGAGCAAGTTCACTGAATATGACCTGCCATGAGAAGTACATTTGGTAATACACTCTAGTATATGTGGAACACTTCTCATGTGTTAGTTGTGTAAATACTCCATAGACTTGAGACACCAAGTTGTCTTATGTGTGGAGTGCTATACTTTGATTTCATCTTTACGGGTGCCTAACCAAGGATGCCAAAATAGGATGCTTTTTAGGTATAGTATGAAGCATGTGAAGGCAAATAAGTGGTCAAGATAGGAATCATCACCTCAAGTGTTTTAGAGGACATATCCTATCAGTTATTGGTTAACATTAGCTTATTGAAGTCCTTGGCCAAGATGACATGGAGATTATGAAAAAGGTTTTATAACTCTCTATAAAGCTAATGCTATAATTGCAGGAACAAATATGGAGGTTAATAAGAGTAGACATTGTACCAAGCTCTTATCATCTTTGGGATATATGATGAGGGAATGAATTACACTGATAGATTGTACACTGAAAGGTTATCAAAGAACCCTTTGACTCTCCCAACAATTGGGTGACCATGATGTATTGCTAGATGCCAATCTTGGTCTATGGAATTGATTATAAATTAATTGATTGAAATTTATATTAATCAATTAAGTCATTAATCAATTCCATTGTCAACATGTTGGGAATCTAATGGGTCACACACAATAATTGCATTTGAATTAAATTGGGACAGTGACGATTTAAGTTAGACTTAAATCATATGCTAGGTAATTAACTTCTATAAACTTAATTAAAAGACTTTAATTAAGTTTTTGGCATAATTATAAATAGTTATAATTATAAGACCTTGATTGCAAAATATAAAGGAAATTAATTTTGATTTTAATTTTCAAGGACTTAATTAAAAGAGTTTAATTAAGTAATGGGCCCAATATTATAATGTGTTATATTATTGAGGGTTTAATTGCAAAATTGAAGTTTTTTTAACATAACTATATAAGTAACCTTTTAACTATTTTTCATATGAGAGTTTTTCACAATTGAAGAAAATGTATTTTTTGTTAGAAAAAGAAAAACGTTTTCTTTCATTGCCACCACTCCCTTTGTGTGAAAGAGAAAATTGCTTATGAAGCAATTTTCAAGAGATGTTCGGCTAAGATTGTGAAAAAAAAGAAAAAGACAATTGTTATCCTCTTTGCTAGCACAACGTATAGTTAAAAACTTTTTCCTTTGTTAAAGTTTCAAGTGCAATCGTATGTACTACTATTGGAGGCCAAACACTTGATTGGCTAAGGTTTCTGCTCTTTATGGTGTTCGTGGGATTGCTTCGAAAAGTGCCATTGTGATTACGAAATTACTTGGCAAGGTAACTTTCTAAACTATAATTTATTTTGTGCTTTTATGTGTTAAATATCACCAAGGTGATTCATGGGTGGAGGCATGTTTTTGTTGTTTAGTTATAAAGTTTTAATTTTCTTTCTGCTGCGTATTTTGAGCATGCCATCCATAACCAAACCCATCATATATGAGGTAATGTATCGATACATACTTTCCAAAATACCCTTCTCATGTTCTTTTTGCCCTTAGTGGATCGATACATGGAGCTTAAGTATCGATACTTATCGTCCAGAATACATTTTTCCAACACTTGGAGCACTCTTAACTCAATTTCCAAGCTCTTATTTCATTTCCAACTTACACTTTTGTCTTAATTCATCATATTTCACTCAATATTAATAGATAAACTCATCATATACTTCAAATTCTCATTTATGCTCTATGTCACATAGTATATGAATCGAACATAACATAAATTGCATACATATCATGCTCATCTAAGTGCCAAATATATGCATTATGTCATTCATGTGCCAAACATAAGCACACATAATTTCAGGTCTTTACATACCCGTACATTTCATAACATCTATCTATGGACATAGGCAATCTTTAAACTCATAGACATTTACATCAAAGTTTCAGTAGCTCATTCAAATAGCTTAAAACAATCAAGCATATTCATCATCGAGGTTGGGGGTGTTACAAATAGCATCATCACTCCTCTATAGTTAGAGTAAAGAGAAAAACCAATTGCCAATGGAATGACCTAATTGTCTCTAACAAAAAATCAAATTCAAAAACTTATGGCACTTATCAATGAGTATAGTTCTGACAATGAAGATGATTCACTTGCAACAAGCCATCAACAGATAAAACCATCATTGGTCAACTTAGCTTTTATTGGTATTATTTCCAATTCCACTTACTTTTCTACTTATGATCCTTGTTCTACTTATACTTGCATAATAATACATTCATAATTGATCATAATACCTAAATTATTGACTATGGAGCATCAAATCATGTAGCTTACTATTTACAATCATTTATCGGTTTAAAACCAGTTCAAAATGTGTTTGTACAAATGCCAAACAACATAAAAGCATTAGTCACACAATTAGGAATAGTAAGAATAACACCATCCCTAGCAATAGACAATGTATTATATGTTCCATTATTTAAATTCAACCTAGTGTTTATTAGAAAGCTTACTTAATCTAGGAAATATTGCCTACTTTTAACTGATGCACACTACATTGTCCAAGATCTCAATTCATGGATAATGATTGAGCTTGCTAAAGTGACAACTGGATTGTAGTTCATGCAATGCAAATTGGATGTACAAATGCTTAAACAATTTATATTTGAACAATATGTTCCCTTTCTTTCAAATATTCTGTCAATTTATGTCATTCAATGTCTTAAGGTTTTGATCTTTGACATTCTAAGCTAGGTGATGTTCCACTAGGAAAATAAAACTAATTCATCAAATGTGTTATAACGTATCACATAAACCAGGTTATGTTTGTCCCATAGTAAAACATCAAAAATTACTTTTCCTAGTTCATGTTCAATCCACCACTGCACCTTTGAACTAATTCATATTGACATATGGGGTCCCTATTCTACTTCTTCCATTGATGGTCACCATTTACTTCTCATCATTGTAGATGACAACAAAAGATTCACATGGATTTTTTTAATGATATTAAAATCAGATGTAGCATTAATTATCCATTCATTCTATAATATGGTTCATAATTAGTTCATAGCTTCAATCAAATAAGTTAGATTGGATAATGATCTAGAGTTTAATCTCATTGATTTTTATTCTTCCAAGAGCATTGTACATCATTTGTCTTGTGTAGGTACACCTCAACTGAATGGTGTTATTGAAAGAAAGTATAAACATTGTTAGTTATGACTAGGTCGCTTTTATTTCAATATTCATAGCCAATTAATTTTTGAGAGAACTCTATACTAATGACTATCCATATCATATTGGGTACCTACACTTATCCCTTATAATAAAACACCATATGAAATGTTATTTAAGAAACCACTTTTTTCTTCTTATTTTAAGGTCTTTGATTCTTTGTGTTTTGCATTAACTTTGTCTCATAGTAGAAAGAAATTGCATCTTAGAGCTAGACAACATGTGTTAATTGGATATCCAATTGGCATCAAAGGGTATAAACTTAATGATATGAAAACATAGAGCTATTTTATTTCTAGGAATGTTATCTTTCATGAAAGCATATTTCCTTTCCAAAATTTAGAGACTAAACATGATTCTTATGATATTATAAACATAACTATTGTGCCTTATTTTAGTTTTGATGATTAGAATCTTGAAATTCTTGATTTTTCATTTCCTTCATATCATAATTCTAATATTTAATATACTAATGATACTTCACATTCATCAATTCATGAATCCACTAAAAATGTTAACCATATCTCTTCGTAAATTGATTCTGCAAATTCTTTTAATTTTGTTAACCATATTACCCTTATTCTCAATTCTAATGTTGATGTTGTTTCTGCACGTACAAAGTCACCATATGTTAGGAAAAGTACCAAACTTAGAAACCTTCCAAAATATTTAAAAGCTTATGAATATCACTTGTCATCTTATACTTCTCACACTAGTTCTGTCACTACTTATCCCATTGCAAGTTACTTTTCTTCCCAACAACTCTCTTTTTCTCACTAGGCTTTTACCAGTTCGTTATATCCTAACCTTGAACCTCACGCATATAATCAAACTGTCAATTATGTTCAATGACAAGATGCCATGAAAATAGAATTGGATACATTGAAGGACAAAGACACTTGGATTGTGATGCCCCTTCTTGTTGGTTCATATCCAATTGGATATAAATGGTTCTACAAGGTGAAACTTCATGCAGATGGTAATGGTGAAAGGTACAAAGCTAGTCTTGTAGCCAAAGGATATAATCAAAGGGAATAGTTTGACTATCAAGAGACTTTTAGTCTTGTAGCTAAGCAAACAATAATAAGAGTATTTTTGGCATTAGTAGTAGTCAAATGGTGGAATTTGTCTCAATTGGATATCAACAATACCCTTTTGAATGGTGATCTTAATAGGGTAATGTATATAGAGTTGCCACAAAGGTATACTGTCAAAAGGAAGTATCTGCCAAACTCTTAAGTTGATATATAGACTTCATTAGTCACTTTAAGAGCTTAAATAGGCATATAGGCAATGGAACTCTAAGTTCACAAAATGCTTATTGCAATTTGGAGTTTATAAATCAAATTCTGATAATTCTTTGTTCACCAAGAATGGTAAGGAAGAAGGTTTCATTTCTTTAATGGCATATGTAGATGGTATTGTAATTACTAGCTTTACTATTCAAATAGTAGCTTATCAAAAACACTATTTGAACTCAAGGTTCAAACTTAAGGATCTTGGGTTGCCTAAGTATTTTCTAGTTTTGGAGATTGCTAGATCAAATAGGGGTATTTCCATTTATCAAAGAAAATACACATTGGAAAATTACTATATATAGTTGTCAGTTAAAATCCTACTACGCAAGTATACGTATCGAATAGATAGTATATTAGCAAGCAGGGTATCGATCCCACAGGGAATTAATCTAAAACTCTACTAAGTACTAAAATTAGAACAATTCAATCTTATCCAAATAATCAAAATTTATTAATTAACTAAAACTAATTAACTAAAATTAAAACCAACAAGAAAATCAAAATAATAATAACTTGAAAAAAATAGCAATTCAACAAACCTAGGATTACAATATCCCTCACACTTCATCTAAATCTTACCTCTCTTCCTTAACTTATTTCAATGGGTTGAATTGCTAACCTAGAGTCCTCAATTATTTATAAGGGTCTCTCGACTCGTCCTATAAAAATATATATTTTAATCAAAACACTATATCCCTATGTGAATTAAAATTAAAACAGACTCATTAAGTTCAAGCTCTAATCTGGTTACATATGGCCTATACGTATATTCCTATCCTATACGCAAATCAATTAATATGATCATATGCTATCTCATTTTTAGTCTACTCTAAACTCCCTTTCCCAAGTTTATTTAAGTTCCTAAATCAATTTAATTGGTGGCCAAGCAATTAAAAGCATTAAGAACAAATTGGAATAAATAATTCAAATCCCATTAAAAATAAATAAGAAAGAGATTTAAAAACTTAGACTACATGTGAGTTCAATTGCAATCCTAAAAAAAGAAATTTAGCTACTCATAATCGCAAAATAAAATAACATTATGCAAAATTTAACCATTGAAAGTATCAAGAATGATAAAAGCTAAGGAATAAAACAAAACAATATTTGCTGTCTTGATCTCCAAGTTTCAGCCTCAACTTCTAGTTCTTGAATCTCCCAAAGGTTCTGTACCTAATGTTGTCAAACATATCCTATTTATACTAATAGACTAAACGTAAAGTTCCTTAAGCTGACCTAGGGTTTAATTGGGCTTAAGAGTGTAATAAAAGGCCAAAATATCAATTATCAGTCTTTACAAATTTTCATTTCCGGCACAGTACGTCCAGCTATTTTCCGACGCGATTTTCTCTATCTTCAAAGCATAACTGGGCAAAGTGATATCATAAAAATTGTAGCTCTGTCTCTTATCTTTCCAATGGTCTAAGAATCACATCATTTGAAGTTATGTAGCTCGAGATATAGCTAAAATACTGAAGCATATGTAAGTAGATTCTAGGTCTTTCAACACTTTACTTTCCAAAATTAAACCCCATCACTTTTAATCCTACAAAAAATATAAAAATCAATAAATAATAACTAAAATAAAAAGAATAACATAAAATTAAAATAACTCACTAAAAACTAACATAATCATAAAAACAACTAAAAATAATTAAATTATAATTGAAAATTAACAAAATTAGAATAAAATAATTCTATAAAATAGAATTATCACACCCCCAAACTTGAAATTTTGCTATTCCTCGAGCAAAAGAAAATCACAAAAAGAAAACTGAATCATAAAAAATCCTTAAACGAGAGATAGAAATACCAAATCATGATTTTTCAATTTTTCCTCAGAAATTAACTCCAATTCCAACTTAAGGTAACTTACAGCTAATCCTTAATTTCATGCATCAATTCAAGTGAAAACTTATTTTTCGAATGAACTTCCCGTGTGTGTGTGAATACTCTCTTACAAAGACTATCATGCAATTCAGATTACTTTATGCCAAATCTAAGCATAGATTAGTACTAAGATCCCATAAGTTTGCTTTTCAAATCTTTCTCCACTAATGTAGATTAACACTTATTCAAGGATCAATAGGTCTTTATCAAGCTTGTAATGTAAGACTAGGGTCAAGGTATGATAAAAGATATATTTAGGCTTAAATTCACCATAAGCACTTAATCAATCTAGATCATATAAAGATCTCATTTTTTTTTTTTGTAAAGCACCCCCAAACTTTAAGTAAACTTTCCCTTGTACCACAGATTTTATTCTTTTCTTTTCTCTTTTTTTTTTTTCAACCCCCAAACTTATTTTTGACAATCATAAACTAGGGGTAATTTTGCTAACAACCATCATTTTGTTTTTTTTTTTTTTGCACATTCTCCCACACTTTATTCTTAAGCTCAAATCATTTTTTTAAAAAATTAAAATATTTAGAGGGTGAAAGGTTCAAATTGCATGGAATTAAATAAACAGGCCAAGGTTAATATAACTGTGTAATTACAAAGAAAAGGTAAATTAGGCTAAAAAAGGATGACTAAGGATAAATATAACAAGGTAGGCTTAAAAAGGCTAAAACGATCCAAAGATGGCCTAAATCACTTCCTATCCTAGGTGTTATCTAAGATTTCGCCTCGAGAGAGAATCAAACAAATTCTAGAATTCTTAACTTCACTATACTTTTTCATCAATATAAAATTTCTCTAAATCACACAAAAATTCTAAGTAAAAGAGAATAGTGCTGAAATTATTGGAAGTCACATTCTAAAATAAAGCGAACACAAGAATATCACATAAAATTAAATCATAACTTTATGCTTCCCGAAAGCTAAGAATCAAAAGATAATTAAAATATCATCTTAGGATTGGTAATATCATGGCATAGCCAATTTCCATCTCAAGCATTCCTAAAATAAATCCTAAAAACAAAAAAAAAATTACGAAAATAAATTAACCTAAAAACATCACAAAAACTAATAACAATAAAACCCTCCCCCAAACTTAAATTGCACATTGTCCTCAATGTGAAAAGCTAAAAAAATATATAAGGAAATTAAACTCCCTTATCAATGGTGGCAGTGCTTTGAAAGCTCTAATTTTCTTTCTCCTTATCTTCATGCTTTCCAAATCTACATACACAACAAAATAAGCTAGGGAGAGGTTGTAACTACTTATTTACCTAGAAAAACAAAAAGTAACTAAAATAACAACTAAATTTAAAAGGATATAGCTTGGGTTGCCTCCCAAGAAGTGCTTCATTTATAGTCTTCGGCTGGACTGTCTTGGTCTCTAGGCCGTATCAAGAAAGTGAATTGAGGATTGTTGACGATTAATTTCGCCTCCCCAATAATGCTTTAATCTTTGTCCATTGACTTTAAATTTTCGACCATCTATCCCTCTAACTTCGATCACTCCATGTGGGAATACCTCATTAACAATAAAAAGACCAGACCACCTTGATTTGAGCTTTCCCAGAAATAATTTTAAGCAAGAATTATATAGCAACACTGCTTGTCCTGGCTCAAAGCTTCTTGCCAATATCTTCTTATCATGCCATTGCTTCGTTTTCTCTTTGTAGAGTTTGGCATTCTCATAAGCTTGAAGTTGAAATTCATCAAGTTCATTTAACTGCAACAACCTTTGCTCACCTGCTGCTTGTAGATCAAAATTTAACTTCTTGACAACCCAATAAGCATTGTGTTCAAGTTCCACCGGTAAGTGACAAGCTTTGCCAAAGACTAACTTATATGGAGACATACCAATCGGGGTCTTGTAAGCAGTCCTATATGCCCACAGTGAATCATCCAATCTCTTAGACCAATCTTTTCTTGTGGGACACAAGGTTTTCTCCAAAATCCTCTTGATTTTGCGATTCGATAATTCTGCTTGGCCACTAGTCTGAGGATGGTACGCAGTGGCAACCTTATGTTTAACTCCATATTTTGTCAAAAGGGCATCAAAATATTTGTTGCAAAAGTGACTTCCCTTATCACTAATGATTGCCCTTGGAGTGCCGAATCGAGTGAAAATATTTTTCTTGATGAAATTCATGACCACCTTCAAATCATTATGGGGAAAGGCTACTGCTTCAACCCACTTGGAGACATAATCCACAGCAAGCAAAATGTATTTGTTGTTATATGAGGATATGAACGGACCCATGAAGTCAATACCCCATACATCAAAAATTTCTATCTCCATGATGTTGTTGAGAGGCATCTCATGTCGCCTTGAGATATTTCCCACCCTTTGGCACCTGTCACAATGTAATACAAAATTATGAGCATTCTTAAATAATGTAGACCAATACAAACCTGACTGGAAGACTTTAGCAGCAGTCCTAGTTCCTCCAAAGTGTCCTCCATAATCTGAAGAATGGCAATGGTAAAGCACACTTTGAATCTCTTCCTCCGGGACACATTTTTTGAACATTTGGTCTTTACACTATTTGAACAAGTAAGGCTCATCCCAAAAATAAAATTTAACATCATGCAAAAATTTTTTTTTCTGATGAAAATTTAAATCAGGGGGAATAATATTGCTTACCAAATAGTTTACAAAATCAGCATACCAAGGAAGTGATTTCTTACCAACTTGAAGGATTTGTTCATCAGGAAACGTCTTTTTGATTAAGGTCGAATCCTTACCTTGAGCTTTAATTTCTAATCTTGAGAGGTGGTTTGCAACTTGATTTTTTGTTCCTTTTCTATCACGAATCTCAAGATCAAATTCTTGAAGTAAGAGGATCCACCTTATCAATCTTGGCTTAGTATCCTTCTTGGCAATCAAATACTTGATACTTGAGTGATCAATGTACACTATCACCTTTGTCCCCACGAGATAGGAGCGAAATTTGTCAAAAGCAAAAACCACAGCCAAGAGCTCATTTTCTGTCGTGGTATAATTTTTCTGAGCCTCATTCAAAGACTTGCTAGCATAATAGATGGAATGGAAGATTTTATCCTTCCTTTGTCCCAAAACAGCTCCCACCGCATAATCACTCGCATCACACATTATCTCAAAAGGAAGAGTCCAATCGAGACTAATTATGATAGGTGCAGATATTAATCTTTTCTTCAATTCATCAAAAGCAACAAGACATTCATTATCAAAATTAAATGGCACATCTTTCTCCAATAAATTACAAAGTGGTTTAGAAATTTTTGAAAAGTCCTTAATAAATCTTCTATAAAAACCAGCATGACCAAGAAAACTTTTAATACCTTTGACATTTATTGGAGGTGGTAATTTCTCAATTGCTTCAATTTTGGCTTTATCTACCTCAATGCCATTACTAGAGATCTTGTGCCCAAGAACAATACCTTCTTGCACCATGAAGTGACATTTCTCCCAATTGAGCACCAAATTTGTCTCTTCGCACCTCTTGAGTACCCTAGCAAGATTTAAAAGACAATCATCAAAATTATTTCCAAAGACTGAGAAATCATCCATAAATACCTCCAAGCATTTTTCAACCATGTTTGTGAATATGGCCATCATGCATCGTTGAAAGGTGGTAAGTGCATTACATAATCCAAATGGCATTCTTCTAAAAGCAAAGGTGCCATAAGGACATGTAAATGTAGTCTTTTCCTGATCTTCAGGAGCAATAGCAATTTGGTTATATCCAGAGTAACCATCTAGAAAACAATAATATTCCTTATCAGCCAAGCGATCTAACATTTGATCAATGAATGGAAAAGGGAAGTAATCTTTCCTTGTAGCTTTGTTGAGCTTGCGGTAGTCCATGCACACTCTCCATCCAGTCACCGTTCTTGTTGGAATGAGCTCATTATTGTCATTGGCCACCATAGTCATTCCTCATTTCTTAGGAACACATTGAATTGGACTTACCCATGAGCTATCAAAGATAGGGTAAATTATTCCGGCATCCAACCATTTGATGATTTCCTTCTTGACCACTTCCTTCATGATGGGATTCAATCTTCTTTGTTGTTCATTTGTGGCTTTGTGATCTTCCTCAAGAAGAATGTTATGCATGTAAATAGAAGGGCTAATTCCCTTAATATCAGTTATGGTCCACCCTATTGCTTTCTTGAATGCTCTAAGTGTTCTCAATAATTTCTCTTCTTGTAAGCTAGTAAGGGCATCAGAAATAAGAACCGGAAGAGTGGAAGATTTTCCAAGATAAGCATACCTCAAGTGTGCTGGTAGAGGTTTGAATTCCAAAGTAGGTGGCTCCTTAATGGAAGGCTTAGAAGCTAGCACCAAAGAAGCTGAAATATCTAAAGACTCAAATTGATGATTAGTTTTAAATCTGGAGTGAGCATTCAACAAATTTGAATATTCAATAAACTCATCATCATCCCTATCAGAGTTAGCAACTAAACATGCTTCAAGAGGATCATTGGGATTTTCTTCTAAGAAAACATCATGTGTCAAATTGTTCACTACACTCACAGAAAAATAGTCTTCAAATGTCACAGGCAATTTTAAAGCTTTGAAAATATTAAATGTTACCTGTTGGTCTTGAACTCTCAAAGTGAGCTCACCTTTTTCAACATAAATCAAAGCTCTAGCAGTTGCTAAGAATGGCCTCCCGAGAATGATTGGAATTTGCTTATCTTCTTCCATGTCAAGAATTATAAAATCAACTGGAAAAATAAGTTTATCTACCTTGACCAGAACATCTTCAATAATTCCCCTTAGGTACACATAAGAACGATAAGCCAATTGCAAAGTTACAGAAGTGGGTTTGCATTCCCCCAAACCAAGTTTCTCAAAAATTGACCAAGGCATTAAATTGATACTTGCACCTAAATCACTCAAAGCTTTTTTAAAAAATAAATTACCAATAGTGCAAGGGATTGTGAAACTACCTGGATCTTTGAGTTTTGGTGGTAGCTTATTTTGGAGAATTGGACTACACTCTTCTGTAAGGGAGACAGTTTCAAACTCACCTAGCTTTCTCTTTTTGGAGAGGATGTCCTTCAAGAACTTGACATAACTAGGCATTTGTTCCAGAGCTTCAGCAAAAGGAATATTTATGTGTAATTTCTTGAAGACATCGATGAACTTCTGAAATTGCTTCTTAAGCTTTTGCTTTTGGAGCCTTTGGGGAAAAGGTGGTGGAGGATGAATGACTTGAGAAACTCTTATATTTTCAGCCTTGACCTTCTCTTTCTGTTCGACTTCACTTTCTTTCTCACAAATTCTTTCATTATCAACATGTTCATTCTCAGTTTCAACTACTTTTTCATTCATCCCTTCAATCTCTTTTCCATTCCTTAAGGTGATTGCTTGGCATTGTTCCTTACCTTTAGGATTGATTTGTGTGTCACTAGGTAGGGAACCTTGAGGTCTACTATGGATGGAGTTTGCCAGTTGTCTCACTTGGGTTTCAAGATTTCTCAATGATGCTCCAAAGCTTTGAATTATCGCATCATTCTTGGATATATACTGCAAAAGAAGTTCTTCCACTTGGGGCTTCTTTTCAGGAACTGATGGTCTAACTTGCTGTTGAAATCCCGGAGGCATGTTGGGTTTTGGATTAGAAGGCCCTGCATTGTTATTCCATGAAAAATTGGGATGGTTTCTCCAACCAAGATTATAAGTATTGGAATATGGGTTGTTCTGCTGTCTGTTAAAGTTCCCCATAAACTGGACTGATTCAGAATTGTGTGGACATTGATCATTTGAATGGCCATCCCCACACATCTCACAAATTGAATTTTGAATTGCATGAACTCCCAATGTGTCAATCTTTTTGGACAGTGCAGCCATTTGCGCAACTAAGTTGCTTATTGCATCAATTTCATAGGCTCCAACAACTTTTCTCGAACCCGACCTTTCTGAAGGCCATTGATAATTATTTGAAGCCATCTCTTCCAATAAATTATATGCATCGATAGCATTCTTACTCATCAATGCCCCACTAGTAGCAGCATCAATTGTAGTTTTAATTGACCCAATCAGCCCATTGTAGAATGTCTGAACTTGCAACCAATCAGGAAGCCCATGATGTGGGCATCTTCGCAGTAGTTCTTTAAACCTCTCCCAAGCTTCATACAAGGACTCACCATCAAATTGTGTGAATGAGGTGATATCGTTCCTCAACTTTGCAGTCTTTGTAGGCAGAAAGAACTTTGCGAGAAACTTTTGAGCCAATTCCTCCCATGTAGTGATAGACCAATTAGGCAATGAATTAAGCCAGCTTTTTGCTTTATCCCTCAAAGAGAATGGAAACAGTCTCAATCTAATAGCATCATCAGTTACTCCATTGTATTTAAAAGTATCACAAATCTCGAGAAAATTTACTAAATGAGCATTAGGATCATCACTGGGTAACCCACCAAATTGGATCGAACACTAAATCATCTGAATATAGGCTGGTTTAATTTCAAAATTATTCGCATTGATGGAAGGTCTCCTAATGCTTTGGTGCAAACCTTGAAAAAGAAGAATAACATAATCTCGCAGTGCTCTATTTGCTTCGAGAACCAAATTGATGTCATTATTGCCATTGTTAATGTTATCCTCGGCCATTGTCTGATTTAAAGCTGCAACTTGCAAATTCTCCCTTTGACGTCTTCTAAAAGTTCTTTCTATCTCAGGATCAAAAGGAACAAGATTCAAGTTGTCTCTTCTTTGCATACAATGACCAAAGATATCTGCAAGATAAACAAAATCAAAAATTAAAACAAGAAAAATAAAATTTGAAATAAGACCAAATTGCTTGGTATTAGTATTAGTAAAAATTCTAGAAACAATTCCCCGGTAACGGCGCCAAAAACTTGTCAGTTAAAATCCTACTACGCAAGTATACGTATTGAATAAATAACATATTAGCAAGCAGGGTATCGATCCCACAGGGAATTAATCTAAAACTCTACTAAGTACTAAAATTAGAACAATTCAATCTTATCCAAACAATCAAAATTTATTAATTAACTAAAACTAATTAACTAAAATTAAAACCAACAAGAAAATCAAAATAATAATAACTTGAAAAAAATATCAATTCAACAAACCTAGGATTACAGTATCCCTCACACTTCATCTAAATCTTACCTCTCTTCCTTAACTTATTTCAATGGGTTGAATTGCTAACCTAAAGTTCTCAATTATTTATAAGGGTCTCCCGACTCGTCCTATAAAAATATCTATTTTAATCAAAACACTATATCCCTATGTGAATTGAAATTAAAACAGACTCATTAAGTTCAGGCTCTAATCTGGCTACATATGACCTATAGGTATATCCCTATCCTATACGCAAATCAATTAATATGATCATATGCTATCTCAATTTTAGTCTACTCTAAACTCCTTTTTCCAAGTTTGTTTAGGTTCCTAAATCAATTTAATTGGTGGCCAAGCAATTAAAAGCATTAAGAACAAATTGGAATAAACAATTCAAATCTCATCGAAAATAAATAAGAAAGAGATTTAAAAACTTAGACTACATGTGAGTTTAATTGCAATCCTAGAAAAAGAAATTTAACTACTCATAATCGTAAAATAAAATAACATTATATAAAATTCAACCATTGAAAGTATCAAGAATGATAAAAGCTAAGGAATAAAACAAAATAATATTTACCGTCTTGATCTCCAAGTTTCAGCCTCAACTTTTAGTTCTTGAATCTCCCAAAGGTTCTGTACCTAATGTTGTCAAACATATCCTATTTATACTAATAGACTAAACGTAAAGTTCCTTAAGCTGACCTAGGGTTTAATTGGGCTTAAGAGTGTAATAAAAGGCCCAAATATCAATTATCAGTCTTTACAAATTTTCATTCCCGGCATAGTACATTCAACTATTTTTCGATGCGATTTGCTCTATCTTCGAAGCATAACTGGGCAAAGTGATCTTCATAAAAGTTGTAGCTCTATCTCTTAGCTTTCCAATGGTCTAAAAATCGAATCATTTGAAGTTATGTAGATTGAGATATAGCTAAAATACGGAAGCATATGTAAGCAGATTCTAGGTCTTTCAACACCTTACTTTCCAAAATTAAGCCCAATCACTTTTAATCCTACAAAAAATATAAAAATCAATAAATAATAACTAAAATAAAAGGAATAACAAAAAAATAAAATAACTCACTAAAAAGTAACCTAATCATAAAAATAACTAAAAATAAGTAAATTATAATTGAAAATTGAGGATTTAGCTAATATTTAATAACAAAATTGGAACAAAATAATTCTATAAAATAAAATTATCAATAGTCTTCACTAGGCCAGATATAGCCTAAGTAGTGCAAACGTTATCATAATTCATGGACAAACTAGGGAATTGCCATTTATAGGCAACCTATAGGTTATTAAGGTACCTTGAAGTAGCATCAAGATAGGGAATTTTATTTTCACTAAGTCTTCTCTGCAATTAAGGGCTTATGTTGATAGTGATTGAGCAGGTTGCTAATATATAAGAAAATTAGTGATTTGCTATATTATCTTTATTGTAAAGTCACTCATCATTAGGAAATCCAAAAAACAAACTGTTGTTGCAATAAGCTCAACGAGACAAAGTATAGATCTATGGGTGCAACCTGTTGTGAGATCATGTGGTTAATTTTCTTGCTTACAGATCTTGGTATTCATCATTTAGAAGCTATTGATCTCTAATATGATAGTCAATCAATATTACATATATGCAAAAATCCAACTTTTCATGAGAAGACAAAGCACAATGAGATGTATTGTCACTTTATCAAAGAAATTCCTTGCTGGGTTTATTAATCAAAGTACATTCGTATCAATTTGAAAATTAGCAGATTTGTTTACTAAGGCATTGTTACTAGGACAATTTAGTTCCTTATTAAGCAAGATGAGTATTTTAAATTTTCATATGCATCTTGAATGGGAATATCGAGAGTCATGATTATCATGTGCCAAGATTAATTTGTTAGTTAGCTAGCTAATTGAAGTATTTAGTTAATCAAATTTTCTGACAAGTATATATATATACTGTTAGTTATGAGAATCAATTCATTTTCTTTTATAATAAATTTAATCTCTCAATCTTTGCAGTATATTTGAGAATATGCATCGAAATTTAAACTTCAAACCTCTTGAAAAGAAAGTAGTGATTGTTAAGTCAAGTTCAAGATGTTTATTCTTGATCACTTTCATGTTTTTTACTTCTTGTTTTTTTATTCAAAGCATAGTGCTAATATCATATATTGAAGAAAATTGTGGAGAACAAAGGAAATTAATTCAGAGCATTGGTGTTCTTTTATTTTTCATTTTTTATATATTTCCAGCCATATAAATATGTATACCTGCATGCACAATTTATAGACTTGACTTGGGATATCCAAATTACTAATTACAATGAAATTGGACAGGAGATAAATGTAGTCCTACCAGGCTTCTTTTTCTGTGTACGTTCCAGTACTCTATTGCCATGACAGCTGAGGTAGCTGCCTTTTCTTTCACTAAGCTCATGCATTGGGCCAATCACAAGGAGGCATGTCATCTCTAAGGACAGCAGTGCAGAGAGGGATCGAGCCAAATCTGGATAAATACCATATTTGTTCATTTGGCACAACACCATTAATGGGCACAGTCAATTAAAGTGATAATTAGGTATTAAGCAATGATTTAAGGACCACAGGAAAGGTTTAAGCACTCATCAAAAGCCTAATTATCACCATTATTGACTGTGCTTAACCAAAGATTTTATGCTTCTCACTGTTCAAGCCTACTGATGACATTAGCCCCCTCATCTTGTTTTGGTGCCTAGCTATATGCCCCCATATGAATAGAGAGGATTGATTTAAGTCAGGATACATCTGTCACATTCAAAATTTACATTATCATTGGTATCTAGTTGGTTAATAATGTCTTTATAGCTGAAATGAAAACTCAATCACGTCTTTGTAACGATTGGTTAAAAAATATTCTTGTCTTATATTACTTTTTATTATTATAAAAACAAATACGCGTTTTTAATCAATTTAAATATTTAAATGATATTATTTATTTATAACCTATTAAAGACTCTGCCATTGCTAAAAATTAAGAGCTCAAGGGCTGTCAAGAGACGTAGGAGGGGGTGCATGTGTCATATTGACATGGCTTAATTTGAAAATGAAATGACTCGAATAAACCAGACCAAAGTTGGCTGGGGCCTGGGGGTCGGCATATGCCTAGAAACAAATGTTAAGAAATCTATGTCCATGTCGGCACAGGGCCGACCCAAGGTCCCAAATAATCCTTTTACTAGGATAGGCCCATTTTATAAACCAGATACTGTTATAATAATACTTGATTATATGCTAACCATTGCAGAATATTTAACGTTTAAAGATCATAGAACGTGCAATTTGTTGTGATTTCAACATAATCAGCATAAATAAGTTGGAATAAATTAGTATAGTGGACCAGGTCCATGACACTTTCTTGATCAACTGAGCCGGTTTACTTGTAAAAGAGTATTATTCCTGTAATTCTTCTCCCCGATCCGCATCCCATCTCCAAATAGAATTACACAAAATTACATCATTAACGATAAGACACTACCGGGACAAGGAAAATCCATCCCATTGCCATTCCAATTTGTATCTTTCTGCTGTTTTCCATTACTTTTATGGCTTTAAATACGCAAAATCCATGAGAAAACAAATTATTCTGCAGATGATTCAAAAACAAGTTGAGAAGAGCATTACAATTTCAATATCAAGATAAGCTATGGTAATTAAGTCATCAAAGATGTCCTGTCAATATGATATTTGCCTTGATACTGCGCTTATTTTCAATATATGTGATGATTATTATATAATTAAGTTCAATGTCGGCAAATTTACCATCCTCATCGGCATCCTCACTGCGCATAATCTGCCTCCCTGCAATTGCATTAGCATATACAATGCAAAATAGAGACCTTGTAACATATGAAAAATATATTTTCTTTATTGAATAAAAGAAGTTAGGAACACATAAATATTCATTCAAAGAACTAAGGATAAGCATAAAACTAAAAAATTTCTTTTTTATGGTATAATAAGAGTGATATATAACATCATAGTTTCCCCAAATTCTGCTGCCACTATTGCCAGTGCGATAAAGTTAAAAATGAATTTGCCATGTGACTATAACAATCTACCAACAACCATTGAATGCAGACTATTTCCGTTTTATTTGACCTACCTATCGGAAAACAGACGTATACAATTCATAACGCAACACATGTTAAGACCCCATTGGGAACAATGGTGAGATTGGTAACAATGGGATTAAAGACATTGGCGACACTGAGATTGCGACTGTAGTGGTAAGATTGAGAGTTGCAGTGATAAAATTAAAACAGCGAGATAATGTTTATTTGGTAAAACATTGATGACAGTATGTAGGATCTAGAGAGGTTCCATGGAAGAAAAATGAGAGAAATACTCAATCAGCTTTTTCATTAATCCAACTAAATGTACAACTAAGTATTTATACTCTGTTAACTAACAAACTAAACCAAGAAGAAAAAATCAGTTATGACTAACTAAACTAACAATTATTTTTCTTCAGGTAAAAAGTAAAAATAGAGTGACTAAACTTTATAAATAAACATGAGTCACTTTATTTACAATTTTGACATTGAACCTCTTCATGATCCTGCTTTGTTTCAAGTTATATCAAACTCAAACTAAACTGCCATTGCAATCTGTGACCACTCATTCGGGCTGATACTCCCCCTAAAGATGCATGTGTATATTATGAATATGCATCTTGCCAAGTAATTTGTGAAACTGCTTTAGCAGTAGTGCTTTGGTAAATAAGTCTGCAACTTGATCTTCAGTTGAAATATGAATAAGTTCAATTATTTTGCTAAAAACCTTTTCTCGTTTAAAGTGATAGTCCATTTCGATATGCTTAGTACGCTCATGGAAGAATGGATTTTTACAAATGTAAATGGCTGATAGATTATCACAATAAAGCTTGACTATTTAATTTTGAATTACTTCAAAATCTACCAAAAGACTGTTCAACCATATTACTTCATAGCGAGTTGAGGCCATTGACCTGTACTCAGCGTCAGCTGAGCTAGGAGCAACCATTGCTTGTTTGTTGGACTTCTAGCTTACTAATCAACTTCCAAGAAAAATTCCATATTCAGTTATTGATTTTCTTGTGTCAAGACATCCAGCCCAATCACTATCATAATAGGTAGATATTCTTAAATTTGAATTTGGTTTCATTAAAACCCTTTGCCCTAGTGAAGCCTTCATATATTTCAAAACTCTGTGTGCTGCAATTAAATGTTTTTCAGTAGGCTTGTCCATGAATTGAGACAATATCTGAACTGCATATGAAATGTCTAGCCTTGTGAAAGTTAAGTATAACAACTTCTTTATCAATTACTGATATCTTGTGGAATCCACTCCTTTATCTGTTTCTTCAATTTTCTTGTGTTTGTTATTATAATCCATTGGTGTTGTTATAGGTTTACTACCAAGTAAACCTTATTCTTCTAACAAATCCAATGCATACTTCCTTTGACACAGTGAGATTCCCTCATGAGACCATGCAATTTCAAGCTCGAAGAAATACTTCATTGTTTTAAGATCCCTGAGTCAAAATTGTGCACTCAAGCTGTTGCCTTAGCAGAAGTACTCCCTACTAATATGTCACCCACATAAACCAACAAAGCAACAAATCACCTTCATTTGTATGCAAAGTAAATAGTGAATAATTTGACAAAGACTATTTAAAACCATACTGTATTAATGAAGTAGTAAACTTAGAATTCCATTACCTTGATGCTTGCTTGAGACCATATAATGACTTTTGTAGCTTGCATACTAATTGAGCACTAGGTGGATACTCCTCCTTAACAAAAAAACCTTAAAGCAGTTGTATATAGATAGTTTCTTCCAAGTCACCATTGAAGAAGGCATTATTGACATTTAATTGAGACAAATGCCAATGTTTGGTTGTTGGTAAAGCCATAAAAACTCATATTGTTGTTTGTTTAGCAATAAGACTAAATGTTTCTTGATAATTAAAGCTTTCCCTTTGATTATAGCCTTTAGCAACCAAACATGCTTTGGACCTCTCTACACTACCATCAGCATTTATTTTGACTTTGTTTATCCATTTGGAACCAATAGTAAGAGAATTAAGAGGCAAAGGCACTATTTTCCATGTACCTTTATCCTCAAGAGCTTTCAATTCATTAGTCATGGCATCTCGCCAATGAGAGTACTTAATAGCTTCATGATATGATGTAGGCTCAGAAATTTGTGGTAAAGCTGCAGTGAATACTTTATGTGCAGGAGATAATTGATGCTTTGACAAATAATTGGTTATAGGATGAACAGCAACATAACTTACATGAGTAGGCAAATCAGTTTTATAAGCATCTAAATACTTAGGAATCTTCTTGATTTTTGTACTTTTTCTGAGATTAGTAGGATGATTAACAGTTGTAGATGAACTAGAAGGAACAGATTTTATGATATTGTCTTGTGTAGGTGAATTATGCAAAGAAACATTAGACATAAGTGGTGAAACATCATTTATAGGTGAAGTAGGTTGAAAAGAAGATAATTCATCAGGTATTGAGGTTGATGGAACTAAAGTGGTGAAATTAAGATCAAGAAGATCAACAAAAGAGTCATGCATACCAACTGTTTGAGAAAATGGAATCTAGTTTGTGATATGGTTAATATGCTGGAATGGAAAAATATGTTCATGAAAAACCACATTCTTGGGAATAAGGACTTTATGTGCATCAATGTCATACACTTTATAACCTTTGACACCATTAGGATAGCCAAGAAAAACACATTTATGAGCTCTCTTATCAAACTTGGTTTTGTGTTGTGTTAAAGTGGATACATAACATAAACTCCCAAAGACTTTGAAATAAGTGTAATAAGGTGGCTTATGAAAAAAACACTCAAAGGGTGATTTGTCATGGAGAATTTTAGAAAGTGTTCTATTGATGATGTGTGTTGCAGTAATAACTACATCCCCCCAGAATTTCATAGGTAAGTTTGACTAGAAAAGTATGGCTCATGCCACAGTAAGGAGATGTTGATGTTTGCATTCAACAACACCATTATGTTGTGGTTTTTCAATGCAAGACAAATGATGCATAAAGCTTATTGAGGTAAATCCTTACCATTATCAGACCTAATACACTTAATACTAGTGGAAAACTATGTTTTGACAAAATTGTAAAAATATTGACTGATGACAAACACTTCAAATTTGTTTCTCATTAAAAACAGTTAAGTAAAATGAGTAAAGTCATCAACTAAAGTGAGAAAATAGTGATGACCATCAAGAGTTGGAGTTTTGTATGGCCCTCAAACATTAGCACATAAAAGTTCAAAAGCACAGGTTGTGTTCTGAATGTGGACAGGAAAAGGCAATTTTTTTTTGTTTTGCCATGAGGCGTACATCACAAATCAAATCTTGTGAACAATGAATTCCAGGAAATTGTTCATGTAGTACATTTATTCTATTAAGTGGTATATGAACAAGCCTAAAAGGCCATACATTAAATTGTTTTTGAATTGTTTTACAACCATTAACCAAAACTAAAGAAGGAAATTTTACAATCTTGTCAATGCTGTAATTGGACAAATATTGATCATCTTGTTTGTCTTGAATGAAATATAATCCAAAAAAAACCTTGGTAACCTTAGTCATTTTCCAAGAGGTAAGGTCCTAAACAACACAACATGTATTAGTAAAAAAGAACACCATTCCTTTTTGAACTAGTTAATTTGCTAACTGACACAAGATTGAATTGAAAAAAAGGTACACAGAAAACATTTTTGTAAAACTAACAAAGAAGGTAACTTGATTGTTCTTATGTGTGTAACAACAGCTTGAACATTATTGGGCAATCGATCAATGTAGTTATGCACAGGTTGAACTGAGCTGAAATTATCTAAATAGTAAGAAATGTGGTCACTAGTACTAGTGTCCATTATCTAGGAATTTGGTTTTATCATAGCATTAAAAGAATGATTATGATGATTGAAATGTTTTTGAACTATGTTAGAACAGAAATGGTTAGAAAGCAAACTTGCAACTATAGAATTTCCTAGTGAAGGTTGAGTCTGCTGAATGTTTAACAAAATGCTTTGACCATGGTCATTATTAAAATTACCATCATTGATTAGTGCCATTAACTTGTGAAGTTGCTACTTGATGAAAGACATCTATGACATGGAATTAGTACAATGAGATCCTCTTCTTGGCTTGATTGAGTAAATCTCTATGCAGATGAAGATGAACATGCAGCTGCAACACTATTAGCAGTAACGTTGTTAGGAGCAGAGTTGTGTTTCTTAAAATTTCCTTTGCCCTTAGTAAACTTAACATCTTCTGAAAAACCAATAAGCTTGAAACACTTTTCTTTTAGATGGACTTTTTTGCCACAATGTGAGCGAGTTAGATATGATTTTCCTTTCTTTTTGCTATCTACAGATACTGTCGTAGCACAAGATTCAATTACTAGACTAGATTGAATTAACAAGCTTCTCTAATTCTCTTTTCACAGCACTAGGTTATAAACCTTATCCAAAGTAGGAAATGGATCCATTACAGTGACTTGAGAACTTAAGGATGAAAATGAATCATTTAGTCCATTGATGAATCTAAACACCATATCTTTCTTGTATTGATCATAATATTTTTTTAAAGCATGTTGGATTATATTTATCACATTCGCATTAAGGCAGAGGTTTATAGTTCCTAAGTTCCTCCCAAATTCTTTTAAGCTTAATGAAATATGAATCCACAAACCTATTCCCTTGAGAAACATTACCAAGATTATATTGAAGATTGCATACCTTAGTGTCATTTGGTTGTGCAAAAGTTTGCTACAAATATTCTAGGCATCAGTTGCTAAATCCATGTAGAACATCGTAGATGCTATGGGAGGTGAAATAGACTCTAGTAGCCAAGCCAATATCAAGTTATTACACCTAATCCATGCTCCAAACAAAGGATACTTATTGTCTGGTTTAGGTATAGTTTCATTTAAGAACCTTATCTTATTTTTGATCAAAAGTGCCAACAAAAAAGACCTGCTTCAAACCATATAATTGCTTGAGGTAAGTTTAGGGTTTATCACAATTAATCCATGATGATTAGTGTGATGAAGATAATAGGGAGATTGAGTGTCTTCAACAAGTGATGTTGAAGATTTCTACGCTAATACCGTTTCCATTATCAATTTCTAATTTTAAGATGAAAAAAAAAATCAACAGAAAAAAATTTCGATCAAGCATAATATTTGATCAAGTGAACAAGCAAAGATGCCAAAAAGGAAATTAAATCTTAACACTTTTCAAACAATTTCTAAGGGAAATGAAGAAGAAAAATCTAAAATATCATATTAGGATTTGTAGCTTCCTGCCCTGATACCATGTAAGATCTAAAGAGGTTCCATGGAAGAAAAATGAGAGAAATGCTCATTGCGTTTTTTCATTAATCAAACTAAATGTACAACTGAGTATTTATACTTTGTTAACTAACAAACTGAACGAAGAAGGAAAAATCAGTTATGACTAACTAAACTAACAATTATTTTACTACAGGTAAAAAGTAAAAATAAAGTAACTAAACTGTATAAATAAATATGAGTCACTTTATTTACAATTTAGACATTGAACCTCATCATGATCTTGCTTTATTTCAAGCTATATCAAACTCAAACTAAATTGCCATTGCAATCTGTGACCAGTCATTCTTGTTGATACAGTGTGGTGGGAATATAAGTTATCAATAAGGACATTAAGTAAAAATAAGAATTTTCTTTTAGAAACAAGAATTTCATTTCATAATGAAAAACCATAATAGTTACAATATGAGACATATAAAATAAATACAACCATAGCCTTTAACATTATAACGTTCCTATGACATGAAAATGAGTCTCGTTAAAAACCTTTTCATGGAAAAACCCAGTGGAAAAAAACCCTAGAAGAAAGAAAAAGAGTACCCATCAATCATATTGATATAAATTATCACTAGTTTAACTCCACCATCTCATCCTCTCTAATATTTTGTTGAACAACCATAGGAAAATTGGACATCTCCCTCTATAGTAGATGGTTCATCTGTAACTCTTATATTGTTTTGCAATTTCATGAGCTACTGAATTAGTTTCCCTCCTATAGTATAATATTACTGTACATCTTACTTACTCCAAAACTGAACAACAGTCTTCTATAATATGCTCCGTATGGAAATGTTCACCTTTAATCCAATTAATCAATTGCAAGCAATCAATTTCAACTTCAAACACTTGCACACGTCAAAAAGGACCAACATAAGATATTTTATTATAATATTATAATTATATCGTGAATTTTATTTAATATATTTCTCTTGAGCATCGAGTTCTCTCGAAATTTGAGGTTTTCTCTATATTAATTTATATGTTTTGCATTTCTATATCAATTGCTTAACTTTAGTTGTTTGTTCATTTACTTAATAATACTTATATATTTGTTATATTAAAGAAAAAAGGAACAAAAAAGAAGAGAAGAAAAGCTAACATGCTAAAGAGTGAAAAAAAAAAAGTTAGGGGAAAATTGGTGATTGATGGTTATGGTGAGATGAGAATTTCTCATTGTACCCTCCAAGATCCATTGGAAAAACTATGGAAAAATCGGTCGCATCAAATCACAATTTCAATCCTAAAAAACTACATAGATCGTATAATAGCAAAAAAAAAAAAAAACAATTCACCACACTTTCTGACATGATTATTTAGTATGGTAGATTGTCAAGCTAGAAAAAAAGATATTGCAAAACATGGAGGAACCAAAGAAATCCCTCATATATCACAACATTTGGCTTAAATCTTCCAATTTTCAAAACAATTGAAAAATAAATGATTAAATGATCCAATCTCCCTTTTGTAAAAGATATACGCAACCATACTCCTATTCAATAAGCCATTTTTAACTAATTTTTCTTTCACAAGAATTTTACCCTTTAGCAATGCCAACATAATATCTCGACTTTCGGAAGGGCTAGTCCTACCCACACCAACTTCTAGTGATCAGATTTTTTTTTGGCTCCATCAAAGTGAAATTTCATTAGGCATCCAAAAGTAAGATACATAAATGGCTAGCATATGAGCTAGATAAAAGTAAAAGAAGCAAGTCCTAACAGACCTGGCCAAGAAAGAAAACGACTGGAAAGACTCACCACTATACTCACAGCCAAAATATGGAAAAAGGAACTTAATGCAAGGGACTCTATATAATAAACCAAGCCTAAAACACCAAATTAGCAGAAACAAAAATCAAAACACCAGAACAATGGCATCAACCCATCACTGAATAACAACAAGAAAACTACAACAGTAGAATCAAACATGTTAAAACAGATTTACTACTTTCTTCCTTCACTTTCCTTACAGGCAAAACTCCCACTACATGACTAATAGTTGCTATTCCCATTTCGCAATCCCTTTTCAATTTCAAATAATACAAAACACTGGTACATTGCCAAGCAAAACCTGAGTAATCGAAATTCTTCTCTTGTTGTATGTTGCAGCAAAAACAAACCCCAAAAAGCATCTGCACTATAAAACTTTCCATTCACTTTAAAACATCCGATAAAACTAGTGATAAGATTTTTGACAAAAAGGATTAAGGACCAACTTACAAAACAATAACTTGGCAAAAAATTCACCACTTGAGGATCATTTCCATATGAGTCTAACTTTAAACCAACTACAGAATTAGAATTCACTTGAGGTTTTTCAACATGATCCCATTGATAAATCACCTAATCAAATAGCTTTCTTCTTCATGCAACATTCAAGAGCATATCTTGTTATTTTTGCATCAATATTCCTTACTTTTGCCATAAATTATATATATATATATATTCATTGCTAAAGCAAAGATTGGAGGACACAAAGTTTGTAAAATAGTATCTTCAATTCATTCATCCAATCAAAAGTTAAAGTTGCTACTATCTCCATTTGAAAACCAATACTTGTAAAAACATATGAAAAATAATTTTAGAACGGGAGAGGGGATGGATTATGTTCCTCCAAATTGTTAAGACTTTTTTGTTATTGCCATTTAATGGAACTAAAATTGATGGATCCCACTCATTTTTTAATTACAATAGATCTCCAAAGGTTGTTTTGCTTATTACGAAATGTCCAAAACCATTTATTAACTAAAACTCTATTTTTAAACTTCAAATCCACCACCCAAGTAAGCCAAAGTCCTTATAAATACAAACTATTTACCAATCCACAAAACAAAATTTCCTATTGGAATTAGTTTCATTCCGATGGAAACTTTGTTGAATTTTGCCCAACATTAACATCATGTGAGACCCTAACTTTTATTAAGGATTATATTAATAACTCTTTAAGTGAGCTTGTAATTTATTATTTTGAACTAATATTTTTGAAATTTTGTCTTTGAAAATCATATGTTTTAAGGTAGTAAGTTGATTTGAAAGATAGTAAAGAGAGATAAGTCCATATGGGTGTATTTTGAAGTGAATCTTACATTCCGTGACTACTATATCGATACCAATGAATAAGGTATCGATACTTGCTGCTTATAATATTTTTTTGAAGAACAAGTATCGATACTTTCTTCAAAGGTATCAATACTTGAAACGAAGAACTAAAAGTATCGATACTTGAACCCAAGTATCGAAACTTGTCATCGTTTTAACCAAAATAAAAGAGGTAAAATAGCATTTTCACTCTAAAAATTTCCCTTTTAGGTTATTTCTAAACCCCATTCAGCTTTTGGCTACCTTTTCTTACCTTTTTTCTTAACTCTCAGCCCCTTTCATCCTTTCTCACTATAGAACTTCCATTTTGAAGCGTCGATTATGGTTTTTGATTTTGAAACTAACAAGAGTAATCTTTTAACTCTCAAACTCGTCAAATCTTTAGTTTTTAGTTCTAATTTTTGCCTCTCTCAATAGATTACATTTCTTTCTCCAAGGGTTTGATAGCTCAAGTTGATTTTCTCTCATTACAAGCTTACCAAGGTAAAAAGAAACATAGATTTAAGTAGTTATGTTGTTAGTGCACCATTAGATAATTGATTAACAAGCTAGAAATTAGGTTATGCATATGCAATATTAAGTTAAGCTTTACATAACCTAGCTTTGAATTTTAGGATTTATAGATTAAGTTGAGTTTATGTTGATTGTTGTTTGATATAAGGTCTGTCAAAACTCTAAGGATCGATTTGGAGTGAAGTGTCAGTGTTAATTGCATGTTAGCTACGGAATCGATTGAGGTGAGTAATACGACATTTTTAAATATTTTGATTTGTAAAAAACTAAACATGCTTATCATGTTCCTTGCTTTACATGATTTCCTTGTTAATTCTCATGAATATGAAAAGTTTTAAGCTAAATTTAATGATTTCAAATGATGTTTTCAAATATATCTATGTTATGTAGTAGATTTGATGCATGGGGACAAGCCCTTTCAAATGTTTTCTCTTCAAAAATGATCTATGATGGTATGATTGATATGACATTGATGCACAACTTGTTGAATGTGGATGTGGATGGTTGAGTATACAACCTTTTGATAATGTTTGGAAAAGATGTATGTGCATAACTATGTAAGTGATGATTATGAGTTGTTGGAATATAGAAGTAAATGTGTATATGAATGTATAAGCATGATAAGGTTGAATTGTATATATTACATTGGTAGTGTGTGAGAAGATGGAAAATGGGTGTAGATGGGGGGTTCATGTCCATCATATTGTTGTAGCGAGAAAGATGGCAAATAGGTATAGATGGAGGGCTCATGCCCATCATATTATTGTAGGGAGAAAGATGGAAAATGTGTGTAAATAGAAGGCCCATGTCCCTCAAATTATGCTATGAAATGTGCAAATGAGTGTAGATGAAGATATCAAGTCCACTATTCTTGTGTCATGGGGAGACACCTATGTATACTAAGTGTGGTTGCATTCTTTATGGTGATGTATGACTATATGATTGCTGTAAATAAGACGTTGTTGTAAGAGAATTGAAATGTTATGTGATTATATGTTTAAATTATGTTCTACATAGGTTTTTGAATGAGATATTGCGTAGTACAAAGTATGGAGGATACTATAACTATTGTGGCTTGTTTTATGCTATAATTTTCCCAAATTTCTAGGTTTTATGAATGAACTATAGATACTTCATGAATAAATATTGATACTTAAGAAGCAAAATGCCCTAGGAGGCATTTTGTGTGATAAATATCGATACTTCCCCAAGAAGGTTCAATACCTATAATCTAAAGAGCCTTTTAGACGAAAACTATTGACACCTCTCAGGGAGGTATCGATACCTAAGGTGTAGAACAACCTGTTTACTCTTTTTGAATGGTTTTTCACTTGTTTTTTTTATTTTTTTTTTCAATTTAAAATCCTAAATGACTTTGATTTCAATTAAAATCATTTGAATGAATTTGAAAACAACATTATTTCAAGGATTCCATAAAAATTGATGATTATTCCTAAATTTATGGTTATTACAAGATTGTGGTTTATGTAAAAACTCTTCCCTTTTGGCTTGACCCTTTCCCCGTGTTTACTCATTGAGTTTTATAATTCATACACAAAAGATGTACTTGTATTATTTTAGATCAATAGCTTGCTTGGCTTGTCGCTTAGTGAAGGAGTCGCACAACTTATGCCTTGGTAGGTGTGATAGAGCTTTTTTTCAAGTCTCCAGTGTTGATTACATTTTGTTATGGTGTCGAGTCGAGTCGTTTACAATATTTCTTTATTATGTTGAGACATATGTTATGTAAATAAACTTGAGAATACCTATATTAATTACTCATGTTTTGTGGTACACATGTTAAGCATCGGAAGTGGTGGAAGTGACTTTAATGTTATTAGTTATGAGACCATAATTGTTAATGAGCATGGGATGCGTGCTGAACTAATGATAATTTGAATATATGAAAATTAATGAATGAAAACATGTTTATACATATATACTTGTATTGCATGAATTGTGTGAAATGATGTACACTAACACCCACACATGTATTTAAATGATATATGTATATGGATAAAATGAATAAGGCTTGCTTGGGTCTAGTGGGCTATACCCATATAGGCCTTTGCATTGGTCATGACTTTAGATTTAAGTTGTGATTGTGAAACCCCATTTTTACATGTTGTGGAAATAGTAAGAACTTGAAATTGTATGATTTATATGTTGGTGACAATTATCTAAGAAAATTCCTTGTCATTTAATGTAAATCTTTCCATACTTTTGTGTTATATTCATGGATAAATGATGGTTACAAGAATGGCTAAAAAGGATACCAAAGACATTGATTATGCTTTAATATGATAGTCCATGGATTATATGAATGAATTATGATTTCGTAAAATGTCGGATGTCGGATGAGTTTTCCCAAATATATTGGTGTGAAATGCTTGCTATGACAATGTTATAGTTGATGTGACATGATTGGATGAGAGTATGATACAAAATAATGGCCAAAGAAAGGCAATTTTTACAAATCTAAGCTTGAAAGATCGATTTTAGGACAAGAAACATTGATTCAATCATGACTCAAACCCAAAGGTCTGTGACTAGTGCAAGAGCCTGATAGGCTAAGCTCACGGGAGTTGAGCAAGTCTCAAATTTCTAATCACATAACACATGGCTAAAGGTGCCAAATACTCATATTCATAAAAGTATTTAAATTCTAAATACAACTAGTCACCCTTGGCACATTATTCATACACAATATTTAATACATTATCTATAAGGCCATACATTGGCCAACAAAATAGGTTCGTACCTTACAATGTTAACTCAAGTTTAAATGGCACGTCGTGCTTACATACATAACAACTAAATTGAACTCCAAAGGCGAAAGCTCATGACAAACTTAATGGAGTGGACATGTCAAGATAGGAATCTATTGGATGCCAAAATTAGTTTGTCAATGGACGATGCTTGCCATGCAGTCCTATGGCCTATTTATTTGCACATGGTACAACAAATGGGTGAGTCATCTCATTCTCAAAGAGGGGTGTAAATAAAACAAACACACACACACACACACACACACACATATATATATATATATATATATATATATATATATATATATATATATTAGACACATACACAAATATTGCATTATCAGTAAGAAAAATGTTCTAACAAACATCTCCAATGTTAAGGGCATATCAATCATCCTTAGTAGTTTTCACAAATAGTATATCACTAGGCTTACCCTCAAAGTCGATCAAAATTATTCAAATC